>NC_143252.1:142278766-142581796 GCF_984573655.1 Nuphar pumila | reverse complement strand
GTTTTAAGTGTATTTTTTACGTAGACAAGAGATACTTTTTAGTCCATGTTGGCATGTATTCTCTTGTTCTTGTCGTAGATGCACTTATTTCAAGTATTATTATATGTAGACAAGAGGTTCTTTTACACACCTTTGTGTGTGTCTTTGGCCTTTAATGACTTTATATTCTTGATCTAGTAGCTTATACACTTGATTTATGGGTTTTGGAGGACTAATGAGGAAGATGTTTGTAATGGATAAACTATTGTTGAAATTTGCAAAATTTCATTCATGACTTGTGTTTTTCAAGCAAATCATATTTTTGATATGCATATCAAGTTGATTTCTTAGCATTTAATCTATATATTAAGTGCTTATGGTTTTTGCCACATTTATATGCAAAATGTGTATTAAGTATGTCTTTCATAAATGATTTTAAAACCTTGTGAACTCTTGGGTTTATTTTGCCTAAAGTATGCTTGGAGACTTTGTTTCTCTTGTTTGGCACTTCATTACATGTTTGAAGCATGTTCATTAATGAGTTCTTTGAGTATTAATTCATTTCATGATAAGTATATGCATATGCTCTTTATGGCCTTTTTGGGCCCTCATTCAATAATGTTTATGTATATCATGCCTCTTCGTAGGCTTATTGTGGTGTCCCTTAGTGGACCATTTTGTTATTCCCCATTATGGGGTTATATTTGTCAAATGTTGGACCTTATGAATGCATTATGCATTCTTGTAATTTATTTCTGCATAATTTGCTTCCGCTCATTTTGTTTTAAACATGATATATGATTTTGAAACTTTGGTGTCATTTTTGCATAATTTGCATCTCTTCTAACCTGTGCTAGTTAGAAATGTTTCATTTGAATAAAAGTACAAAGATTTGTTTTACTTGTTTCTTTGTTGTTATTTCACAGGATCTTGGAGATAGGACAAAGAGAAGTACCCTGGATAGTTCGGGAAATTTGAAGACAATAGGAGGAAGGCCTTTTCAAGTTCCATTGCATCCTTGCCGGAGCCTCTTGGAGTCTTTCCCTTTGTTCAATCTTTTCGTTTCCCCGCAAAGATTGAGGGGGGGTGTTAAAATATGTTGATCCTTAAATGTACATATATATATTTATATATATATATAAAGATACGTATATATATATGTATACATATCTCTATTTATATATATATATAAATATATATTTTTTATCTTCCTAAAATACCCTCAAGGGTATTCTTGTAAATTAGCATTTTACGCATATTCCAATTGGAATATGCATTGTAATTTTTGTTTTATTTTTATGTTTTGTTTTTTATATTTTTGGGTTTCGTACCACATTGGGGGCCTCCCAAAAGTGACGTTGGGAGCCCCCAACGGTCACAAATGTGACCGTTGGGGGCTCTCCAACGTCCCCTTTGGGAGCCCCCAAGGTGGTCCCTTTTTATGCTTATAAATAGGGGATTTCCCCTTTGTATTTTGTATTCTTGAGGGAGCTTATGCTCCATTGTAATGGGGTTTTCACCCCTTCTCCATTATTCTTCAATGATATGTAACTTATGACTTTAAGTCATATTTTTCCCTTTTTATGGGTTTTATGTATTGGCACATTATGTGCGTGTGTTGTTTCCCTTTAATGGGTATATTTGCACTTTACGTGCATAAGTATGGGTTCATTATTGAACCCAAGGTATTTCAAGTCACTTTCTAACATAAACCCACCACGAAAGCACAATAAGAACACTTTAGAACACTTATGCACAAAAAGCACAACCCACAAATAACTCACAAATGCACAAAGGCATAAAAAACAATGGAATCAATTTATTGAGAACTTGGGCTTTGACTCAAAGCCATGAAAAATACAAGGGGGTGAAACCCCTATTTATAACAACTCAAGAGGAGCCTTGGAGGGGCTCCACTCATAGACGTTGGAGCCCCTCCAACAGTCACAAATGTGACCGTTGGAGAGGGCCCAACGTCTATGCTAGTGGGCCCCCCAAGGTACCTTTTGGTACTTTACAAAAAGAAAAATAAAAATAAAGAAAAAGGAAAAAATAAAAAACAACAATCACATTCATAAAATGAATGTGCGTAAAATAGAGGAAAAGACTATTCTACCCCTACGGCTAAACAAAACAGAAATATATATTTTATATATATAATAAGTAGATACATATACATATATATTAATATATGTATATGTATTACCTTATATATATAAAATATATATATTACATTTGAATGATTAGGTATATAATTTAACAGTTGGTACTGATAATGATCCATTCTCATTCATAGAAGCCACTAAAAGTGAAAAATCTGATTTATGGTTGAATGCCATGAATGAGGAGATTGAATCCATGTGGATGATATATTACTTGTTACAAATGATTTGAGTCTTCTAAGTGAGACTAAGAATTTTCTTTTCAATCATTTCAATATGAAAGATATGGGGAATGCATCATGTGTTATTGG
Source organism: Nuphar pumila (assembly GCF_984573655.1). Classification (NCBI taxonomy): domain Eukaryota; kingdom Viridiplantae; phylum Streptophyta; class Magnoliopsida; order Nymphaeales; family Nymphaeaceae; genus Nuphar; species Nuphar pumila. The sequence continues at coordinate 142,579,344 of NC_143252.1, read as the reverse complement.
CATTGAAATCCATCGTGATAGAACTAAAAGACTGCTTGGTTTATCTCAAAGAGCCTATATTGCAAAGATCTTAGAAAGGTTTAACATGTCGAGCGGCTCATCATGTGAAGTATCAATCTTTAAAGGTCATAAATTTAGTTTCCATCAGTGTCCACAGAATGAGATTGAGAAGCAGAAAATAAAGACTATTCCATATGCTGTCGCCCTTGGGAGCATAATGTATGCTCAAGTTTGCACACGTCCTGATATTAGTTTTGATATGGGATTACTTGCGATATATCAAAGCAATCCAGGAATAGAACATTGGAAAGCAGTAAAGAAAATAATGAGATACCTTCAAGGAACTAAAGATTTCAAGCTCACTTATGGCAAAACCGATCACTTGGAAGTGATTGGTTATACAGATGCAGATTTTGCTGGTTGTTTGGATAGTAGGAAATCCACATCGGGATATGTTTTCTTGCTTGTGGGTGGGGCAGTTTCATGGAAAAGCTCTAAACAACAGTCATCTTGTATCAATTAGTTTTGTCAGTGGTTCTGACATGATTGTTGACCCCATGACTAAAGCCTTGGCACCTAAAGTCTTCTCAGGACATGTAATGAGTATGGGTCTTATTTCATGGGATAATTGATGATGTAATTGATACATTTGAGATCTCATAATGGATGATTGTTTATCTTCTTCTATTTTATTTGTTAACATTCATGTGTGAAATAGAAGATTTTGTCGTATTGACATTAAAGTGGGACTGTTTATATTATTTACCATATAAGACTTATTTAAGTGAATTTATTGATAATATGATGCATGGAAGGAAATATATCATTTGATGTATATAACCGCCATGATCTATATCAATAAGTTTTCTTAAAGTAAGTATGAATGATAAATTGTAAATACATATTGTTGGGTATGTTTATCAGAGTGCATTCGAATGAAACTTTTTTTATGATCCAATGTTGTATTTTGGATATACTTACAGTTATTTTATTTTATATTGTGCCAAGTGAGAGATTGTTAGAATTTTCATTAAGGTGACATAAAATAAAGTAAAAATAATATTGGATCTATTTTCATTTAGACCCAACCTTTGAGAGCATTTTACAATTCAAGTCGGGTAAGGAAACAAATTTCATTTTGGGTCCTGATGGATAGACCCAATATAAAGAGGAGTCTTAGTCCCTCTGGGCTGTCTAATATTTCTTGAAGAGACTCATCATCATCAAGAATAAGAGAGAGAGAAAAGACAGCGTAGAGAAGGCTTTGTACTCACACGATCTATCGTGGATCGTGATTTTCCTGCTATGTGAATCTTGATCGTATGAACTGGATTATCGTTTGTTACAAGGCAGCACATTGTGACCATCAACATGGATTCAGGTACGCTTCCGCTGCCCGAAATCTAACAGAACAGTCTTTGTAAAGAAGTGAAACTCACAGAGCTGGGATTGACTCTGTTGAGGATGATGCCGGAATTTGGTTGCCTGCCAGATGCAGTTCTGTATAATGCTGTTGCTTCTCTCTATAGCACAAACGATATTGATGTCGTGGAAAGTTTGGTTGGAGAGATGAGTGAGCATGGGATTTATCCTGATATGGTTGACTTACATTGCTTTGATTAAGGGGTTATGCAATAGGAATCGGTTGGATAATGCTCGAGGTCTTCTTGGGGATATGAGAAATCATGTGTGTATACCAAATCTTGTTATCTATTCAGCACTTTTTGAAGATGGGAGATCAAAGGAAGCAATGCTTGTTTTGGAAAGAATGGTTCAAAATGGGTGTTTGCCAAACAGAGTGACACTATTGTGATCTTCAAGGGGCTTTTGACAGAGGGGCGTTTAGATGATGCCTTTATGTTATTAGAAAGATCAGTTCAGAATGAATATATGCCACATGACATGCTACAGTTTGCTTGTGATCACCCTTCTACGGGCGGGTAATATGGCAGAAGCGGAAAAACTTGGGACAATGCTTGCAAATGACATTAAACCAAATGGTTTATCATGTAGTACTTTGATTAAAGAACTGTGATCAACGGATCATACACTGGATGCATTTGATTGGTACTGTAAAATGGATAGTCGATGCTGCTTTGTTGATGCTGAAGTCTACTCCATTCTATTGTTGGGGCTGTGTCAGCAAAATCATTTGAAAGAGTCTACCACATTGATTGATACGATGGCCAATAGAGGTGTTCGACTGAAAGCTACTTATGCGGGTCCTATTTTTAAACATCTGAATAAACATAGGCATAGTGAATTGGATGTGCATCGTCTTGTAGATAAAGGGGAGTTGTGCTAAACCTAACGAGTAACGAGTAGTTGTTCTTTTCATTGGTTCATCTAATGACTATCATTTTCCTTTTAAAACTTGGTTTTTACAGTTAACCAAACTCTCCTAACTTCACTTGTCACATATGTTGCATGTGACCACCGAGGTGGTATCCCATGTGGTAAGCGGGGTCCTGTGTCAAGCTGAAGGCCCAGGATCGAATCCCTCTGCCACATGGGGCGGCTGTTCTGGTAGGGGTCCGCCTAACCCCAGCTTGCCTTTAAAAAAAAAACAATATGTTGCATGTGAGGAAGGCCAGTCCCTTTATTGCCATTTCTTGTTCAGTAGTTAATAGAAAAACTTGTACGGCATCTGTTCTCTGTCCAGTTAAACATTAGATGAATGATATATCTTATTTAAGCTCTGAAATAAGTGTAGAAAAGGACATTTATTCATATATTATGAACTGCCTGATGTATTTGAGACACAAAAGCATCATGATTTGCTGAGATAACCTAAACCTTGTTTTAACTATTTCCATAAGGTCTTTTGTTTTATGTTGTTTACTCATGATTCAACCAATATGTGAAGCCCTCTACTTTTCATTTCTTTAATATGACACCCAAGTAGCTCACCTAAGCGTAAGCAGATCAACTTGGTCATTTTTTGGTGTTTAAGCACTGGGAAAACTTTTAGTCCAGAAGATATTGTTGAATCTCAGATTGCGTGGTGTATTCATAGTTCAAGACATCTGTCAGGGATTACAGTAAATAAGTAATCAGGACTCTAACAATGCCTAAGGTTACAAAATATCCTTCATGGATCTGAAATGAAGAAGCATTTCAGGCTAACCTCCCATTTGACCAAAATATTGTATTGAAAATTTAGAAGCATAAAAGACAAAATAAAAAACATTGAAAAGAAGGTTGTCGAAGTTAATAATTTTCTCTCCCCCCCCCCCCCCTTCTCCTTTTTTTTTTTCAAACCCAAATGTTACCAGAGGTTGTGAAGCCATTACTTGGTCTTCATATAGGCAGAGGTGGCTCTGTGCAGTGAAAAGGGAGGACTTGGTGATGCTCTCTGAGGACTTCCTACAGCAATGACTAGAAGCCTAGAAGTGGATTTAATTATTTTACTTAATAAAATATCAATTGGTTATTAAGGCCTGAGAGGGGCTTGTGATAATCACCAATTCATGAACTTGAAGTTGTAGGTTGGAGACCGAATTGAAACTGTTGTCTCTTCTATTGCTACAAGGGGAGTGTGTCATATTTTTGTTGTTCATCCATGGTTCCTCGAGAAGGTTAAACATGATTTTTTTGTAACTTTACTCATAGCTCTAGGCTGTTAGTGAGCATGTACTAATAATGCAACCACTTATTGAAACTCATTAATGGATGCCTCACATCTCATTTATAGGTACAAGAGATCCTTTGACTTTATTGAGAGGAGTATGTATTGTTGGAAGACAACTGAATTTCTAGGATATCTGGTTGCCTTCATAACTATAACAAGCCTGTGGTGTTCAGGAAATTAATTGGAGGCAAGCTAGAATATTGGAATCAGATATCGTTATTATAACTGTGAGCCCACGCTGTGCTCAAGAACTAATATCTAGGGTAAGTGGATTGGATATCACCACTCACAGAACTTGGATATCTGGAATAGTGAATGGGTGGACACAAAACAGTGGAATCCAAAAAATGACAAATATATCCATGACAAACAAATATGAGTCCACTTGTTCAAAACTGTTCACTGTTGAAATAGCATTAATGAAGTTTGATATCCATCGCTGGCAACATGAGGTTTTATGAATGATAGATTTGATTTCGCATTATTAAGCCTAATTAGAACATTTCTTTTTAAAACAACCCATGCACACCAATTTTTATCCAATTAAATTATTTTTTTGGTGATAGTCTCACCTTATATCTAGTTTATACAAATAAGGTCAATTGCAAACTGAATGCCTTGAGTTCTCAGTCAGAATCTCACCTTCTCTAACTTGCAGTGTGCACAGACCCTTGTTCACCCATTCAGCTGCATCGCTCTTATGTTTCTTATTATTTAAATTTGATAGTGGTTTGAAGATGAGTAGAGATATTCATCTGGTGATTTCGTGCTAAAAAATTTTCAGCAGCCATTGACTCCCTCTGCTACCACCAGATTTTGCATCGTCCACCCCAGAGAATATGAGGTTTTAACCGGTTTGCATTCTACACTAATGGTCTCCCTATAACTCCTTTCACATGCAAACCTCTTTAGCAGAGTCCTTGAAAAGTCCATCAGACATTCTGATCCAACCACCACCATAGGATGCATTTTCCAACTGAAGCACAATCTCTACAATACTGGTGGATGAATAAAGTTGATCGCATGGCACAAGGTGGAGTTAGTGTTTATTTGTTAATTTATTAAATGGTTGTGATTGGTTGCCTGCTACAAGCCTTGAATTGCAGATAACCCTAGAGATGAAACACCAGCATCTTGTGTTCAATGTGACTGTTCAAACACAAACAGTATCATGTATCCATTTTGTCTATTTCCCTTTAGTATAATCTGTGAAAGTTGAGCACTAATTTGGCCTTTTATGCATATTCAACATCATCTTTTAATTTTATATCTTAGATGTTGAATTCATCTTAATCCTAGGAGTTCTTGCATTTTCTTTCCTTTTGATTTTGTTGGTGAAATGTGATCACATGGAACAGAGATTGCCATGGCTGTGATGATTGCAGTAACTAAAGCTACGGGAATGGATCTGCCTGCTACTATTGATAATTTTCTATAATATAGGATGCTTGAAAGCTACATTCTTGTTGCCTATTCTTTCTCCTTTTTACCTCATTTTAGTAATCTTTTGTGTTCTTTGTTGCTTTTTTGATGAATCCCAATTGAAGTTGTCTATTCTTCTGATCAGATTTGTAATGCAGAGCAGCTTTTGGCAATTCCCATCCATGGTGATTTGACTATATTTTAGACTCCTTTTCTCAGTTATGTACTTTCATTTGAAATTGACACTTACAGTCATTTTCTAAATTAACTATTGTGCCAAGATCAAGAATGAAGTTTCAATGGTCGAAGCAGATAGCAAGTAGGCATGTTTTTTGCCTTACTGGATCTTCAACTTTTCAGCAAAAAGTAAAATGGTTTGCTTTGTAAATTCTGAGGTCTATTTCTTAGTGTTTATCAGTTAAGAACAAAATTTTTGAGCATCCACGGAGGTTAGAATGGGCTTTTGGGTATGAACAATTTGTATCTCGTGATCAACTTGCTACTGTTGCAGTTTTCCCCACAGCACTTAGTAAATTTCATCATAGCACTTGCTCTTTATTATTTTCATGTACATCTTGCAACTGAGGGCAATAAGAAAAGTTTAAGGTTATTTTAAGTCTGTGCAGCAAGAGTATGCCTTGCTGTCCATGCTGTCTCGTTTCTTTTATGCCCTTTCACACTTTTCATTGAGCAACCTGGTTCTCAGGCGCTGTAAGCGATTGAAGCTTCTGCAGTTGTTCCCTTCCTAAATGGCTTTCTAGGCCAATGACCTGTGACCTGAAGCAGTGGAATTGTCGAGCTTGTTGGAAACTATGTTGTTGGAAACTATGTGAGCACACAATGGTAGCAATAATAGTTTTTTGTTTGTCAAACCTTTAATGCTACTGGTATTTTTCACACAATCAGAAATGATGTATTTTGAGGACTGATTTCTTGTGGAACTTGAACCTTCACGCCTTCTTATGGAATGAGTGACTTTGGCAGCATGATCACCACGCTTTGTTAGAACACTATCTTCATGGATACTGTTGATGGCATGACGACCATGCTTTGCTAGAACACTATTATCCCGGGCTGCCAGATGAATGCATAGAAAAGGAGCCAACTTACCTTTATCTATATTTTGGTTTTGGATTTAGAGAATACAATATTGTATGAAGGTGATTGTCGTTTGTTTTTACTTCTTAATCTTGTTGCATTTTCTTACTGCTGCTGTTGTTTATTAAACATTTACCTTCATCTTCCATACTGGATTCTCTACTATAGTTGCTCAAACTTGGAAAAGGGAAAATGATTAAAACATTTTGGGATTTTTGTGTTCAATATCTTCATCTATCCGACTTACAATCTTTTATTTTGAGTCATTAGAATTTACTAATATCTGAGAAGATTGCTTTGAAGGAAATTGTGATGTGAAGTTCAGGTATAGCATGAATGATGATAAGGAGCATCCATTTCTTGTCTTAATAAATGGTAATTACTGCTTTAACATGGTTACCAGATGATAATACTCATATGGCTAGCAAAACAGGCATATGCTTTCCATCACTATGTGCTTCTTGATACAAGACTTCACAGTTCCCTGATTTGGTTGTCAAGTGCTGAAGACCAACAGTGCATGATCTGTTCGATTGCCTGATGCTTACTGATAAGATGAATTTAAAGAGAAAAAGTTTCAGTAGATAGTTGAATTCTGTTGGGTGCAAGATCTGCTCCTTCGCCTGAGTGACTTCACCTAGAAGCTTGTCTTAGTGTTAAATTCTTAATTCTGTAATGTAACTGAGTGAACTGGCATGGTGCACATTCCATTCTTATCTGCCAGAGAAACTGATTCTTTTGGATCAACTTAAAACAATATGAAAGAAATGGTGTATCATCTTTAAGAAAATTAGAGAATTCAGGCAGTTGGATTGTGTCATGCTGTTTGAGTTTCCAGCATACCCAAAAAACCTGGATCAGACTGCGCATTCAGGAATTAACAAAGCAGTCATCATGTATTTTCTTGATGAATCAATTCACCATCCCAACATAATTTGGTTTAAGACATCCTCAACTTTGATGGAGTTTACAGAGACTCATTAATCCCTAATAGATGTCTGAGTTTAAAATGGGTTCTTCTTTCTAAGGTACTGATAAATTTGGGTGGTTAAGCAGGTGTTTTGTCTACTGTATGGCATGAAGAATCTACTCAGAGAGACTAGCTCTGTTTGGAAGCCTTGAGTCGGAGGTGTGTGGTGGTTTCTGCCAGTGCTCTCATGTTCTCTGCTGTGTGGGAGCAGTGATTTTTGCCCAAACACTGCATTGAGAATGGAGTTGGTAGCCCCAACACCACATTTCAATGTCAATGACTAGATGTTTTTGGCAACTCCATAACACCAAATTTTGGCAATTCCATATTTTGGCAACACATGTAAATGATGTTTCCATCTCAATGCAGGGTTCCAAAACACAGCCTAAAAGACATCTTTCATATTAAGATTAGAACTGCGGGGTTATATTGGGAGCAACTTATGATAACTGGGGGTTCAAATTTTCCTGTTCCTGAAACAGCCAGCAAGTTGCCTCTATAAGCTGAAGCACTGGGCCATGCATTGGAGTAATATTTGTGAATGGTGGTCAGTGGTCAATTTTATCCGTTTTAGCTAGAGCTTCTTGTCGTGCTTGATAGAGTATGATTGCCCTCACTACCGTCTGATTCAAAGATATGTATACTTATCCCTGCAAATCGTAGGACATATCCATTTGGTCGGGCCCATTTCTTGATGAGGGTTTTCCTTCGTTATTAAAAAAAAAATCACATTCATTAATTTATCACCTGCAACTCCATGAACACTAGTTTCATCAGGACTACTTTTTCTCACGGTGGTTCCTTCACCAACGTGGGAAAAGAAGAGAAGGATTACCCCCCACAAAACCTACTGCCCATCAACCTTAAACACGGGGAGATGTGCATGGGAATTCTATATCACCCTCGACATCGAGGGCCGTCCATCTCAAAACTTCAACGGCGGATTGGACACCCAAAATACAGTTTTGCTCGCAACACGAAAAACCGTTACTTTGTCATGTCATGTTGAAACAGGTAGAAGATCTCCATTGCGAATAACAAAAAAATAAACACAACATTTCCTGTAAATATTATCACCAACATACAGTAATAAGGGTCATTACTACGCCCACTAATAACAGGCATGGCTTCTCAGTATTTACAACGCACCCTACATCAAAGATTCAGACACCAAACCCATCTAATTAAGCGCATCTCTTCATCTCTCGGCGACGAACCCGGTGACCGGCCGCGTTGCCTCGTAGATCCAGGAGATAGACCTGAACTTTCGCCTCCGCGTCCGCACCGGACTTCTGTCTGCGCACGTATTATTGTCTGCACACGGTCTTCCTGTTTTTGGAGAAACAGAAGACGAAGAAGAGGAAGAATCAGCATGGCGGCGGCTCTTCGACGAGCCGGCATCGACGTCTTCACTGAGTTGCACGAGCTGTTGCACAGCTGTTAGCTCCTTCATGGTGAGGTCGGCCATGGCTGGTGCAGGAGAAGGCTTGGCTGGTGGTGGGGGGAGGAAGTCCAAGGGAAGGAGGACGATGAGTTTGTAGCCTTGAGGGATGGCCATGCTTGTTTCTTGCAACAACCACCGACTTTGTTTAGAGAGATATATAATAAGTGGGGTAGAGAGAGAGAGAGAGGGGCAGGCTTGAGTCGTGAAAAGATCAGTTGCAAGATGATTGCACAAATATTTGTGCATTAAGCACCTGATCACCCTCCATCTTGAGAACAGGCCTGTCAGTCATGGGGCCCAAGAGCATTCAGGTGCTTAATGCACAAATTTTATGCCATGTGATTGCACCTGATTCGGACTCGATTGAGTCTGGGTTTGTACAGCAAGCAGAGCCAGCGCGGCTAGATCTATGTTCCTTGGAGGCGGTTTTTCCGTATAAATATATAAAAAATAGTCTTTGTGGATTAATGTTAAGGGTTTCAACGGGTCAGGACCCGTAACAAATTCTATAGGGTAAGATTCAGATCCAAACATAAAAGTCTGATTAATACATAGAGCCCGTATAGTTTGTGAAATTTTATATTAGACTGGAGCTGGATCCAAGTTTTGATTAAGACCGGTAAATTTTTAATATAAAAATAATAAAAATTATTATTTTGTTGAGTATGGTCCGAATCTGATTCATGTAGTTTTTATTGGGTCCTGGTATAATTTCTCTTATGATGAGTTCGATTAGACCCGAGTTTGAACCGGATACCATACCCGAAACCCCACCCGTTGACACCCTAAGTAATGCCTTTGCCACCAAGAGAAAGTACATTGATTGTCCAACACGCACCCTCTCTATATTTTTAATATATTTTCAAATAGAGACCATCTTTTATACTAAGTTCCAAATATACAACTAACTTTTTAAAATATCTAGAAAAAGAACCACATGTTTTGAAGAAATAACCGAGTCAAGACCCAATGTCGTCCATTTAGATCAAAGTCCAAATTAAAAAATATGACAAATTTAGTCAATTGTTTTTTTTTTACAGCTTTGCCATTTTGTCGCATGAAAATCATGTGTTACGTTGCCGTTTGAAAATTTTAGGCACCATGAAAGTAGTCACCCGAAAAAATCAGGCACTCACAGAAGGTAAAACTGTAAGAAAAGTCATTTTTGTCATTTTTTTTAAAGTAAATTAGCTATGTTCGTCATAATTTTTAGTTTGCAGCCATATATGATATTGTGCTAAAAATTAGTGCCATCTATGTCATTATTCTTTTTTTTTTTTTTTTGAGTAAACCAGCTTGCTTGCAATCTTATTAGAGCCATAGTAACAAATATTGCGAGATTTATGAAAATCTTGTGACAATATCGTGAGAAATTGCTTAAAAGTTTAAAACAGCAATTTCTTGCGAGTTTTTAAAATATCGTGAGATTTATGAAAAACCATAAATACCATGATTTAAACGCGAGGTCTTGATTTGGCTATTTCAACAAAGTTGTTGGATCTTCGTGGATTTTTCATAAATATGGATCTGTATTTGAAATTTATATTAAAGGATGAGTGGGTTCCAAAAATTTCTTTTAGGTTATTTAGTTATTGGTTGCAGGAGCTTGGCTTCAGTATGGTTGAAGGTAGGGGTGTCAAGGTAGGGGTGTCAACGGGTCGGGTTTGGTTCGGACTCTGGTGGAGCCAGACCTGGCTCCAATTTTTGGGTATGGTATCGGGTACGGACTCAAGTTTAATCGGACACACCATAAAAGAAATCATACTTGGACCTGATAAGAACTACATGAACTAGACCCAGCTCATACCCGATAAAATACTATTTTTTATCATTTTTACATTGAAAAATTGCAGGTCTTAATCGGAACTCGAGTCAGGCTTGGGTCTGGTATAAAATTCAACAAACTATACCCAGATCTATGTATTAATTGGATCTTCAGGTCCAGACCTGGTCTTAATCAAATCTTCTTATTTATCACCATACCCAGACCCTATAGGGTTTGGTCCGGGTAAACTTGACCCGTTGACATCCCTAGTTGAATGACTGGATGTGGTCTTTGTGTGGAGTGTGTTGAGTCGGTTGGCTTATTTTATTTACTTCTATGTCAGAATGATTGACAGTTTTGGAAATATCATGATTTTAATAGAATTATATGGGCCTTCAAAAAATTGCACGATTTAAAAAAAATGCCAATATTTGTGATTATGCTTCAAGAGGGGGTTCTCATTGGGACCGGGCATCTTGCAAAGTACTGAATCCTCAGGGCTGCAAAAGGATTGGATATGGTCGAATATCTGATCCGAGTTTGGCATACTTTTTCAGATATGGATTCTTAAAGTGAAATCTAAATGTGGATTCTGATCGGATTCGGATAAGCATTTTAAGCTGGATCTGGAGTTGATTCAAATCAAAATCCAACCCGAATGCACTTTTTACATATATGTAAAAAACTTATTTTGTTCAATTTTTTTGGATCCAGTATTACCACATGGATTTCAGATTCGGATTCAATCTAACCTTTTCAAATCTCATTCAGATTTGAATCTATTGTTGGTATTCAATTTTGGATTCGGATCTAGCATGATCTGGCCCAAATCAGACCTGTTTTCACCCTCCCATGTGGATGAAGGGGTGTCTGTGCTTGATGGGTTTGAGAGCTATAACGTAACTCTGCATCAGTGGCAGAGCCAGAAGTTTTTCGTTGGGTGGGCAGACTTCGGGTCTCGGGGACAATGCTATGGTCTTGAAGGGCTATCCATTTATTCGGACCAGTGGTGGAGCCAGAAATTTTTTGTTGGAGGAACAATCGTTTGTGGAGAGATAAAACTTAAATAAGCCTTTAAATTAAAATAACAATTGTTACAAACACAAACAACTAAATTTATGAACATAATAAGATAAAACCTTAAATTGTACTTTTAAACTAAAATAAAGATTGTTCACTTAAGAAATACAAACAACTAAATTCATGAAAATTTTACAATTGGCATCTTCTATTTTTCATATTTTGAAAACAATTCATAATTGCATTATCACTGATAGTATCAAATGTCTCATTCTTTATGTAAGTAATCAAAGCATCATTGATACATTCATCTCTCATTCTATTACGTAGATGGCTTTTGATATTGTTCATAGCTGAAAATGCTCTTTCAACACTTGTTGTTGCAACTGGCAAAGTTAATGCCAACTTAATCAATAGATACACATAAGAAAATACAATGTGCTTTTGAGTTGCTACCATCATCTCTGCTAGCTTTGCTAAAGATTTTAAACTTGAAAACTGATCACTGTTTCACATTTCTGCAATATATATATCCAATTGATTTTCAAGTTTAAAACTATTTGTTCAATAGTGTTAAAATGAAAGGCTATATGTGAGTGAGATCCTTACCTTTTCAAGCATCATAGTGTTAACATGATGCAGGATTTTCAAGCATGATAAGGATTTAAAATAAAGTAACAAGGAATTAGAAGATGTTTCAGTATGTGCATATAAATATCTTGAATACAGTCATTATTACCAGATCTAACAGGCATCATATGGTGGTCCTATGGTTAGAAACTGGTCTAGAAGAAAAGCCATGTAACCAAGAGTCCAAGACAATATATTGACGTATTGGCAGAACAATAAAATACACTATGCTCTAGACAGGATAAACCATTCATTAAAAACTGTTTAATCAGAAAGGTACCTTGAGCCCAAGTCCCAGATCAATATTTCGAGCTTCAGTTATTTCTGGTATTTTATCTGTCATTGGCAAAGGGTATCCGAGCACTTGCATGACTTGGGGCCTACTTTCATAGTCCCAAATGTTCCCCCGAAACCTGTGCATCCCTGGCGGAACACACGCCCTAAAAAGTCTTGGGTGTGCAAAGAGTGCATCTTCTGGCGGCTGGAAAAAGGAAGCGATGGGGTTAGTTGGAATATTCAAACAACTGCAAATCAATGAATAAGTAAAGAGAAGTTTACAAAGCTTCTGTTAGAAAAAGGAAGAAAAACTTCTTCACCTTGTATGCAGCAATGTCTTGCCAGCTAAGCTTTCTGTCTTCAAATTCAGCAGAGACATAATCAACATCTTCAAGTTGCCTTCTTAGTTAAGGTTGACATCTCATCTTCCGGGTCCATTCCAAATGCCTCAAAGAGAACATGATATACTTCCGGCATTCCAAAACATAAATAAAGTGCACCAAATAAGGCCCAAAATATTGACTTGGATCACCATTTGATGAATACATGAAAATTTAATTTGTTATCGAAACTTCTTTTAAGATAGGTTACAAGAATATTAAAGGTCGTCTGAATAATTCTGATTTCTGGCCATTTTTGTGAGATCCCATTTCGATGACTTCCAATACTCAGGACCTCAGGCAGACAAGTGGCAGCTAAATACAAATACTAGGATGTTGGTAATAGCCATTTTATATATCGCACTGCTGAATTGTTGGTATTGGATATTTTATATACTGATCTCTGTTTTATACAAGCTACAAAAAGATCACGGTTGTCTCACCATCAAACTTAGCCTTGGAACTTAAATTAATAGAACATACTCATTTTATCAACTGAGGCAGTTAGCTGGCTAAGTAGCCAAACTTTAGCACTTACTAAGTTTACAAAACTGCCAGGTTTATCTAATTCCTAGTAATATTTTTTAGAACATGATTGTTCAATAAAACACAAAACAATTTGAAACGGGCATGAAAATTCTTGGAAAAAAGAAGATATGGAGATTTCTATGGGATACCTTCTTGGACAATCGCCACTAAATGAACAATACAACCATCTCGAATAATCCAAATCAACAACCAAGAGCACCAACACTACAAGAAAATACATTGTTAGCGATGGAATACTTTCGTCGCTAGTTAGCGACGGATTAACGAGCGAAAAAAATTTGTCGCTATAATGAATGAAGTTTACGAAAATAGCGACGGAATATATTCTGCCGCAACATCCGTCGCTAATTAGAGACGGATTTTGCGACATATTGTTTTGTCGTAACAGCCGCAATATTTGGCGATGACGTTTGCGACAAAAGATTTTCCGTCGCTAATTAGCGACGGAATTGGGGGCGGACTATATTCCGTCGCTAGTTTCGAATAACCCTAATCTCAGACAGCTTTTCCTTTTCTTCTTTCGCTGCTCCCGCTCCCGTCGTTCGCCCGTTCCGGCCGTTCGCCGACCCACTGTCTGCAAGCCTCGCCGTTCGCCGCCGCCCGGAGACAGGTAAACGAGGGGGTCGACCCCCCACGTTTTCCGGCAGGGGGTCGACCCCCTGCCGGAAACGCAGGGGGTTAACCCTTTGCCAGAACAGCAGGGGGTTAACCCCCTACCTGTTCCGACAGGGGGTCGACCCCGGCAGGGGGTTAACCCTCAGCCTGTTCCGGCAGGGGGTCGACCCCGGCAGGGGGTTAACCCCCTGCCTTTCCGGCAGGGGCTTAACCCCTTGACGAAACAAGCAGGAGGTTAACCCCTTGCCGGAACAGGGAGAGGGTTAACCCCCTGCCGGAACAATGGAAGGTTAACCCCCTGCTTGTTCCGGCAGGGGGTCGACCCCTGCCGGAACAGGGGGTCGACCCCTGCCGGAACAGGGGGTCAATTAACCCCCTATGTTCCGTAAGGGAGTTAACCCCCTATATTCCGTAAGGGAGTCGACCCCCTGCCGGAACAGCAGGGGAGTCGACCCCCTGGCGGAACAACCTCTTTTGTTTTTGTGATTTTATTTTAAAACAACATTTTTTTGTGCAGATTTTTCAATGGAACCAGCTTGTGCTCAGCCACCTGTGGTAAGTAAGTGACAAAAATAATGCAAATCGGGTAAATACCCGTGGTGAATAAGTGATACAAGTGTATCACATGTTATTTAATTTATTAGATGTAACACTTTATTGTTCACACACTCACTTAGTTGTTGATATTTAGGGTTGCTTTGTTGGAGTTTAGAGATCATGCTGAGCATGATTTTAATGTATGAATATGAAAGTGTTCTTATTTTTTGAGTACGGATTCCATGCTAGGCATGGTAGTAGTTAGTGAAATATTGAAGTGTGTTTGCTGCAAGTACATGTTTGTCATTTGTTTGATATGAATGATTAAGATGTATTGCAATGTTTGATGTAATTGTATCCATGCTTGCATATAGTTACTTTCAATTTGATTATGACTTTCATGTGAAATTGTATAATGAAAGCATGCTTCAAATGATTGTATCGTGTCATTAATAGTTTGCACATGAAAATATTATGTTATCAATGCATGCATCAAAATTCTTGTTATTGTATGACATCATATATTGCATGATAAATTTGATATTTTCTTCATCGTAGCATTCTGATTGTTCTCTTTTAATTTGTTAGGTTATTATTCGTAACATCATAAGAAAATGACTGCAAACCGTGAATGAATGTACCATAGGATACTAGACAATGAGTTATCGCATGAATATATGGATGGTGTTGAAAGTTTTATTGAATTTGCAACGGCAAGTGTCAGTACAGTAGATCCCACAGGTCAGATTAAGTGTCTCTGCAAGATTTGTAAGAATAATCGATTTGTAGAACCTCATAGCATTAGACATCACCTATACATGAAGGGTTTTGTGAGTGATTATCAGAACTGGACGTTTCATGGAGAAGAATTTAGAAACAATTTTGATGCACGGGTGAATGTGGTAAACGATAATCCCTATACAGATTTGATATTTGATGCCACAGGAACAGAACTGGGTTCTGCTATGAGTTCTAGTGATGTAAGAACTGCCGTAGATGAAGAATCACCAAACGATGCAGCTAGTATATTTTATGATTTACTTAAAGATGCTGATGAGGCACTTTGGAACGGTTGCGAGAGTCACACTATCTTGTCTGCAGTTCTTCAACTAATGAATTTAAAGACCGAGTATAATTTGAGTCAATCATGTTTTGACCGTTTGTGCATGATTGTGAAAAGTATGTTGCCCAAAGATGAGAAATTGTCACAAAATTTCTATCGTGCGAAAGTTATGGTCAACGCTCTAGGTATGTGTTACAAAAAGATTGATGCTTGCCCAAATCACTGCATGTTGTAATTCAAGAAGCATAAAAACAATATATCATGCCCATCATGTGGACATCCTCTGTTCAAGCCAAAGACAAGAGGCAATGGTAGCACGAGATCAAAGAAAGTTTCATACAAGTCGCTCCGCTACTTTCCTATCACTCCTAGATTGTAGCGATTGTATATGTCTTCAAGGACAGCTAAACACATGAGATGGCATGCAAATAAAGTTCGACACGATGAAAACAAGATCATGCATCCTGTTGACGCTGAAGCTTGAAAGCACTTTGATCGTACTCATCAGAACTTCACAATGAAAGTGCGAAATGTTAGACTCGGTCTATGTACAGATGGATTTAATCCATTTGGGGGTAGATCAACTCCATACTCATAATGGCTAGTATTTGTAACTCCATACAACCTTCCACCAAACTTGTGTATGAAACGTCCAAATCTTTTCTTGTCTTTGTTGATCCCTGGTCCGACCTCACCTGACCAAAATCTTGATATATTTTTAATATCATTGATTGATGAACTAAAAGTACTGTGGGATGACGGTGTTACCACGTATGATGCCCACAAAAAACAAAATTTCAACATGAAGGTCGTTGTTCTATGGACAATCAGTGACTTCCCTGTATATGGTATGTTATCTGGTTGGAGCACACATGAGAGGTTGGCATGTCCGTACTGCATGGAGGATTCCAAAGCTTTTAGATTGAGGCATGAAAGAAAACTTTGCTAGTTTGAGTGCCATCGTCGATTTCTACCCAGCGACCATTCGTTCCGACGATAAAAGAATGTGTTTAAAGCAGACACAACTGAAATGGAAGGTCCATCCTCAAGATTGTCTGACATAGAGATTCTAAGAAGATTGCGATACTTTCTAGATGTATTAACAGATGCCCGCAGTCCTACACCCTTCCGTGGATTTGAGAAGGATCACAATTGGATGAAGAAATCTATTTTTGGGGAACTACCGTATTGGCCGACCCTATTGATACGACATAATTTAGATGTGATGCATGTGGAGAAAAATGTGTTTGATAATGTGTTCAATACAGTAATGAATGTTAAAGGGAAAACGAAGGATAATCCGAAGGCCCGTATGGATTTAAAATTAATATGTAAAAGACCATAATTGGAACTCAAAGAGTATAATGGCAAAGTACTGAAACCAAAGGCAAAGTACGTGCTCGGACCTGATCAAATAAAACATGTATGTCAATGGTAGAGACAATTGAGATTTCTAGATGGATATGTCTCTAACATTGCTCGAGCTGTGAAGATTGACGATGAACAATTATATGGGTTGAAGAGCCATGATTGTCATATCTTTATGCAACGATTGATACCCCTAGCATTCCATGATATGTTAGACAAACTTATATGGGGAGTATTGTCTGAGTTGAGCAGATTTTTCAGAACATTGTGAACATCGGAGGTCGTAGTATCAGATGTAAAGAATCTCGAGGACTCTATCATCACCATTGTTTGTCTGCTAGAAAAGATATTTCCGCCAGCATTTTTCGATGTTATGGAACATTTGATCATACATTTGCCATATGAACTAAGGGTTGGTGGATCTGTGCAATATCGATGGATGTACCCATTTAAAAGGTATACATTTTTTTATATTTGTCTCTTTAATGACAGATATTTAAAATTTGAAATATATATTTTTGCCAGATGCATGTTCGACCTCAAAAAAAAGGTTCGTAATAAAGCAAGAGTAGAAGACTCTATTTGTGAGGCGTACACTTTAGAAGAGATTTCAAATTTCTCATCTATGTACTTCGAACCTCATATTCCAACACGTTACACATGTCCGCCCCGTAACGATGATGGAGAACAAGTAACTGTAGCTGATACGTTGTCGTTATTTCAACCACTTGGGCATGCATTTAGTAGTTGCCGATCAAGGCTCTTGATAGATCAAGAGCAAAACGCAGCACACATCTATATTCTTTTTAATTGCTCAACGATTGACCCATACATTGAGTAAGTATATGTAGACGCAACACAATTATAAATCCTTTTATGTTCTATACGTGTATACATGGCTCGGTAATATAAGTATTTGTGCTTTGCAGACAATTTGATCTGGAGTTGCAAAGAGAAGTTTCACATGTCACTGATGCAGAAGTACAAAAAGAACGTGAAACTAAGTTTGTGGAGTGGTTGAAACAGTTGGTAAAGAAGCTAACATAATATTTATACTTGTAAACAACACTAAGTTACTTAATTGGTCGTGATCACAATCATTATTTTTGTTTGTGCGTAGGTCCGCCATGGTGATGTTAAAGATCAAGGAATATGTGATTTAGAAAATGGTCTGACCAAAGTTGTGGAATGCTACAACGGGTACATCGTAAATGGCTATCGATTTCATACAAAAAATTATGATATAAACAAATCAATGATGAATAGTGGCGTGTGTGTCAAGGGTAGCAGCTACGATGAAAATGAACATGATTACTACGATGTTATAGAGAAAATAATGAAGTTGACTTACTTAGGCATAAATAACAGAGTAACTTTATTCAAGTGTCATTGGTTTGATCCAACTGCAACAAGACTCGACAAAGCTTCAGGCATTGTGGAGGTGAATCATAAATCCAGGTTTGAAACATATGAATCATTCATATTAGCCTCGCAAGCTCAACAAGTTTATTATACTTCATATCCGAGTATAAAAAAGTCAGATAGAAATGAATGGTGGGCAGTTTGCAAGGTGAAATCCAAACTATACCCTGAGTATGATCAGTTACAGGAAGATAAGTTAGCCGAAGGCAGCGATTACTATCAATCAGATGATATCTATGACTTCGTTATGGTCACGATGTTGCGCATGATATGCATGTCATATCTCCATTGGCTGATGAAACATTCATAGAGGAATGTGATCCAAATGATGTACCAAGTGGATGGGTAAACAATGAAGAAGAAGAAGAAAGTCAAACAAGTGCCGATGAAGAATTCTCAAGCTAGTGAGCAAAATCTTATAATATAAACTTTTATTTAAATGCATTGCAATACTTGATGTGAATGATTTGAATTATTTGAATATATTGTAATACTTAATGCGAATGAATGAGTTGTATTGCAATACTTAATGTGAATGATTAAAAATTTTATTTGAATGTATTGTAATACTTTATACGAATTATTCGAATGCATTGTAATACTTGATGTGAATGATTTGAATATATTATAATACTTGATGTGAATGAATGAGTTGTATTGCAATACTTGATGTAAATGATTTGAATTATCTAAATGTATTGTAATACTTTATACGAATGATTCGAATGCATTGCAATACTTGATGTGAATGATTTAAATTATTTAAATGTATTGTAATACTTGATACAAATGATTTGAATTATTGCAATACTTGATGTGAATGATTTGAATTATTTCAATGCATTGTAATACTTGATTTGAATGATTTGAATACATTGCAATACTTGATGTGAATGACTTGAATGCATTGCAGTACCTGATATGAATGATTTGAATGTATTGTAATACTTGTTGCGAATCATTTGAATGTATTGTAATACTTGATGTGAATGATTTGAATTATTGTAATACTTGATGCGAATGACTTGAATGTATTGTAATACTTGATGTGAATTATTTAAATGTATTGTATGACATATGTTATTTGTTAGAATATGGTTCATGGAGGTTACAATGGTCGCTCATCCAGTAGTAGTCAGGCCCAACCTTCATCTTCACGGGCTTCTATGATAGGTATATCATTTAACTAATTGGATGCTTGATTAGTTCAAATGCGCATTCTGAGAATTTCTAACGTATTTTTTTACAGACGATGTTTTGCCTATACACGACTCACCTACACCAGTTGATCACACAAGTTAGGAGCCAACACAAGAAGCAGGGTCTTCTCAGTCTGGCACAAGAAGACTCATTCGAATAGTGTATATCGATAATCGACTGTAAGTATTTCGTTTTCAATTATTGCATATCTTATAAATATTTTATATTGATATTTACTATGTACCAATTCATGTGCAATACGAGGTTTGAGCCACAAGAAGTAGTACAGGAGATTAGGAATTCACTTCTTCAATATTTACCAGGACCGGTTGCTCAATGGAAAGAGTACCCAAAGGAGGTGTTAGACAGATTGTGGTCCTCATTCATGGTATACAGTTGTTTCTCATAGTTAATGTGTTTCATATTTAATTTTTTTAAGTCATGTCTACTAACTTTCTAAAAATATTTGTAGGCTTCGAATCGCTTCGCAACTACGGTGGAAGAAAATGATGCAAGGAAGGTGTGGCAGAAGGTGACTGTCAATCGATTTGCAGACATGTTGCACAATATGAATACTGCAGCAAAAAAAACATCTGGCGTAATAGACGATCCACTACAGTGGAAGAGCCATGACCCTATTACTATCAGGAGAGATTATTGAGATGAAATGTGTGATAAGTGGGCAAGAGATGCATTTTGAAATCGCTCTGCGAAGGCTGCACAAAATTCAGCGAAAATGCCCAAAGCCCATCTACACACAGGTAGATCTAAGACATTTGGGAGCCACCTGAAGAAAATAGTAACTCATCAATATATAATATTAATTTTATAAGTATTGTTGCAAACTTGTGAACTAAATCTTTTGTCCTTTAACTTCGCAGGAAGCAGAAAAATGAGGCATTATACCATATAAGGATGTGTTTGTTGAAACACATAAATGGAAGACCACGGGAGAAGGCGAGAACGACAACAGTATGTATTTATTCTATTAATAATTATTGCAATATGCAAGTTATCATTAATTATTAATGCATACTTTAAATATTATTTTGTAGGAGGCATATGAGCAACAGATGGTAGAGCGATATGGCGATGACGATACTCAGCATCCATCATTTGATCCTGCAGCATGGGTGACTGCAGCAGGTGAACCCAAAAAAAGTCACGTGTTCGGGTTGGAGTAATATGAACACTTCACCAGTTATTGCTTCTTCCAGTTACGACTCACAGACTTCTTCCGCCGACATAAGCTCCAAGCAGCAACATATTCTTTCCAGTGATGATGTACGCCAGATCATTAAGGACACACTGCATGACTACTTCCATGACACTGTCGCCCCCTTTCTCCGAGATGAGTTCAACAGTTTTTTGCTGAACAGTGGATCTTCGATTGCAGGTCTCTCTCAGGTATAATCACATATTCACTTTTTTGTCTGCCTTAGAACACATATGAGCATAATTGAATCACATATATAACTTTTTGCCTGCCTTAGAGCACATATGAGCATGATAGAATCACATATAGAGTTTTTTGCCTGCCTTAGAGCACATATAAGCATGCTATAATCACATATAAAGTTTTTTGCCTGCCTTAGAGCACATATGAGCATGATAGAATCACATATAAAGTTTTTTTGACTGCCTTAGAACATATATGAGCATGCTATAATCACATATTCAGTTTTTTGACTGCCTTAGAACACATATGAGCATGTTATAATCACATATTCAGTTTTTTGACTACCTTAAAACACATATGAGCATGCCAAAATCACATATAGAGTTTTTTTACTGCCTTAGAACAAATATCATTCATGATAGAATCACATATAAAGTTTTTTGCTTTGCCTGCCTTAGAGCACATATGAGCATGATAGAATCACATATAAAGTTTTTTGCTTTGCCTGCCTTAGAGCACATATGAGCATGATAGAATCACATATTCAATTTTTTGACTGCCTTAGCACACATATGAGCATGATCGAATCACACATATAGCTTTTTGCCTGCCTTAGAGCACATATGAGCATGGTAGAATCACATATAGAGTTTTTTTAGCTGCCTTAGAACTCATCTGAGCATGATATAATCGCATATAAAAAAATTTTAATGCCTTAAAACACATATAATTCATGATAGAATCACATATAGAGTTTTTTGCCTACCTTAGAGCACATATGAGCATGATAGAATCACATATAAAGTTTTTTTATTGCCTTAGAACACATATGAGCACATGATAGAATCACATATAGTGTGTAATTTATTTCATTATATTTTGTTTATCAATACTGACTGTTCTTTTCTTGTGTAGGCTACTAGCGATAATCAGCGTAGCGGAGCTGAAGGGACAGATAAAGGCAATGAACAAGAAGACGCACAAAATCTTGGCAATGATTAGAGAACTGTGTTGAAGAAGTTCTATTTTTTTTGTTTCCAAATTGTAATTGTTGAATTGTAAATAATTAAACTTGTTAATTTTAAGGTGGAACGATTAATTGTTGTAGATTCCTTTTATATGAAATTTTATGTGTAGTTTGTTTTTTTATTTACAGGAAATATAAATTGTACCGTTCTCGGTATTTAATTTTCAAATAAATTTTTTATTTTTTTTTTCGTGTTTGCGACGGATTAGCGACGGATGTTTCCGTCGCTATGCATATAAATCTAGCGACGGCTTAGCGACAGATGTAAATTCGTCGCCAACCGAGGTCACCGTTTAGTACCGGCGGATTCGCGACGTAAGCATACTGTCGCCTCATCGTCGCTAATCTGTTGCTAAACCGGTTAGCGACGGATTAGCGACGGAATGTGGTCGTCGCTAATCCACTGCTTTATTGTGGTGCAAACACTCGGAAAACAAGTAAATGAAAGTATAGGATAAAAACATTTTAAGTGAAATGTGATTACATGAAAACACTCTAAAACAAACAACTACCAGAATTTAGAGAGAGAAAAAGAGAGTTACTTGACCGGTGGATCCCTCGCCTTCCTGATGAGCTTATCCATGTCATCATAAGGAAACACCAAATTATGTAAGCTCGCAGCTTTGATCCACTTGGGAAAGTGCCTCTTCCCAATCAAACCGTACACTCGCTCCCACATAGGCCCCGATAACTCCTTGGGATACCTCTGCAGGAAGAACTCGACGAGCGTGAGCTCGAGCACGTACTGCCTCAAGAAACAGAGCCTCGAGTGCCCTGACCGGGCGTGCCTCATCTTCGTCCGATCGCAGTAAGGGTGCTGAAACGCCAAATACAAGAGGGTGCCGAATTGCTTTGAAGGACTGGAGTCGTTCAAATTCTTGGAGGGTTCCACCAGGTACCACCCCAGCGTTTGCTTTGCTTCAAGGAGGTACTCATCCATCCATTGCTTATCGGCATTGTTGAGAGGGGAAGAGGGTAGGCAGGAACTCAGGAGAGGGAAGGATTTGGAGTCAATCCCTAATTTTTTGAAATGTTCTGACTCTTGACTCGACCGAGTTGCAGTATACTCGGGATTGGACACCGAGTCAAATTGACTCGACCGAGTCCATAGTCGACTCGGTTTCTAATTCTGGGGTGGGCGACCGCCCACCCATGCCCACCCCTGGCTCCGCCGCTGCTCTGCATGATAGGCTTAGTGTATAAGCAAATGAAAATTCAGCATATATCAGTCTGCATAGACTTGAATTAGGCATATTGAATACATGCTGAATCTTGCATAGACTAGCATATCACTTTTTTAAATTTATAACCCGAAGAAACTGCACCCGGCACAAAGGTCTGATCACGCTGGCTCAGATGGTCATCATACCAGCAGCGTAAAACTCCGAGACTAGGACCCTTGCCCCTAGGGCCTATGCTAAGCATTGACTTGTGCAGAGTGGCCCATGCTCATGAGAATGAAACCTTGACTGCCCGTCTAGCAGCCAAGGCCCCACCCCACTACGCCAAACCCCCTTGGGCACATGCACATCACTTGAACGCCATCTTCTTATTCCTGGACCTGTGTTCATCAGAAAGCATGATATCTTGGCAAACCTTTTTAGTCCTCACCATTCGTTAATTTTTTGGATTTTGTTTTTTTTCAAGGATATGAGGAGCTGGGGGAATCAAAGAGTTGGGATCTCGAGGAAGATTTCTTCGTCAGAATTCCTTCCTTTGAAGCCCCAGTCAGCCGGCAATCATCGGTGGACTAAGTCAGCATCTGAGAACGTCCCCCCAATCCATCCCAACGTGCAGATGAACTCATCATCTTCCTCGTCGCCAACTGCAAGCAAAGCCGCTGCGAAGACGAGGAGCCTTAATCCTACAAGGTTGTTTTCATTGCATCACCAGTGAGTGGTGAGGAGTGAACCACACTATTTTCTCTTGTTAGGAATCATCCCGGGGAAGGTGGATGAATGTTTTTTATAAAAAAAATGTATTTTTTAGAAAAACTTTTTCAAAGAGATTTTCTCTCGTTTCAAAGAGATTTTTCAAAAAATGAAGGTGGATGAATGTTTTTTCAATTTGTATCATTTTTCCTACATGCAAAATGAAAAATCTATACGGATTTTTTTATCCTTCTAAATGAGAGATATTTTTTGGCGTACACTTTTTGATAAGAAACATTCCTCCACGAAGGATAGAAGAATGTTTAGTACTAAGAGAAAAATATTTTTACAGTCTTCCCCGCCACTACCATCACCACCGCCCTCCTTCTCCTCTCATTTTTTCATATTTTCCCAATATGTTTTTTTCATGCTACAAAAACAAGTGAAAATCTTTTTTTTTAATACTTCTTATCAAAATCTCTCGTAGGCAAAACATTTTTTTCCTATGTGAGTTTTCTCTCTTTCAAACGTGCCCTAAAGGTGAAACAAACATCCCTACGAAAAATATATAGTAGGGCCCACGTAACAAATGCTAAAAAAACATTTTCTGTCAAAATGGGTTCATAGGGAAGCACTTTCTCTTCAAAGTGGCTCTTTCACTTTCATAGGACATGTGGATTGATGCATGAAAATGGACCTGCTCCATTATTCCAACCGGTGATGCTGGGCCGCCACCTAATGATCAACGGCAGCAAGCGGGCCACCATTTCGGACCTTCAGATCCGGTGCGTGCAGAACGTACTCCGGTGGAATTCGCTGCTGCAGGAGCGGTCGTCGGCCTGCCACCATGAAGCCGTTCTATCGCTCTTCCGCCGCATGCAAGCCGCGGGGTTGCACCCCAATGCCTCCACCTTCCCTTCCCCTCTTCGCTCCTGCGTCCACCTCTCCGACGCTCGGCTCGGCCAGGCCATCCACGCCGCCGTCCGCAAGTCCGGCTGCGAGCCCGACCCCTTCGTCGGCTCCGCCCTCGTTCATATGTATGCCGAGTGCGGGAGCATCGAGAACGCCCACAAAGTGTTCGACGAAATGCCTCACGGGAACGTCGTCTCCTGGACGGCGCTCATTCAGGGCTATGCGCGTATGGGGCGCACCGGTGATGCGTTTGCGTTGTTCAAATGCATGCAGACTGGAGATGGTGTGCGGCCGAATGCCGTCTCACTGATTAGCTTGGTCCCTGCGTGTCGCCGGCTTGGAGATGGTGAGTGTGTCCACGCATGTGTTGTTAAAATGGGCTTGGAATCCCATTCTCTGGTGGGCACTTCGCTTGCTGACATGTATCTTAAGTGCAGGGACGTTGGGGGAGCGGTCTCTGTGTTCGCCGGCTTGGAAGATGGGAATTCGGTTTCATGGTTGGTCATGGTTTCCGGGTTAGCTAAAAACGGGTGTTTAGCCGAAGCGATTTCCGTGGTCGTTAGGATGCGGGAATTCGACGTGAATCCGGATTCGATCACATTGGTGGATCTGTTATCTGCATGTGCACATTGTGGTGATGCGGAATGTGGAATGTGGGTTCACTGCCTTCTTGTAAAGACTGGTGTGGAGTGTGATGAGTATGTTGGCTCAGGGCTGATCAGCATGTATTCGAGTTGTGGATTGCTGGGCATTGCACGGGTTGTTTTCGATCATATGCCTAGAAGAAACTTGGTGGTTTGGAATTCGATCATGAATGTGTATGCTCGAGAAGGTCATCTTGAGGATGCTGTCATGATCTTTCATGAGCTAAAACATAGTGGTTTATCTCCTGATTCCATTTCAATAAGGAGTTTATTATGGTTAGCTTCTTTGGTAGCAGCTAATTGTTTTGGCAGATGCATCCATGGTTATGCCGTCAAGAATGGCTTAGACTTGGAAGTTGACACTGTCAATTCTCTTGTTGATTTCTATGCTAAGGCAGCAGACTTGCAGGATGCAGAGTGCTTGTTTTCTACTCTAAAAGATCAAAGAGATTCAGTTTCTTGGAATTGTATGATACGGGGCTACTTACAGAATGGATATCCTAAGCAAGCTGTAAGGATCTTCAACAAGATGCATTCGGCGTGTGTCGCTCCTGATTCGGTCACTCTTTCCAGTGTTTTGAAAGTGTTTGCATGCACTTGGGATCTGTTGAATGGGCTATGCGTTCATGCTTTAGCTGCCAAGCAGATGTTATCATGGGATCCTTTTGTTGCAACTGCCCTAGTGGACATGTATGCAAAGTGTGGTGACATTTTTTCTGCATACCGGATGTTTGCCGAGATGCCCGACCGAGACATTGCGGCATGGAATGCAATGGTTGCTGGATACTGTCAGCACGGACTTACTGATGAAGCTTTGGCTCTTTTCAATCGGATGAATGCCGATAAGGTTTCCACACCTGAACCAGATTTCATCACAGTGGCATCTGTGGTTTCAGCTGCTGCGCATTCAGGATCTCTGGAACAGGGTAGGCAGTTGCATGCTTATATAGTGAAAAGGGCATTAGAGCGAAATGTCACAGTAGGAAATGCTACCATAACAATGTATTCCAAATGTGGGCTTGTGGAAGATGCATGGTCTTTCTTTCAGGGAATGCTTCATAAGGACTCTACATCCTGGACTGCCATGATTGCAGGCTATGGCATCAATGGTTGTGGTCATGATGCTGTCGCTCTCTTTGAGGAGATGAAACTACAGGGTTACACCACACCAAATGATATAACCTTTCTCGAGGTACTCTCTGCATGCAGTCATGCAGGATTGATGAAAGAAGGGCTGTCATACTTCAAGGCTATGAAGAGTGTATACAAGATCTTACCGTCGTCTAGGCATTATGCTTGCGTTGTTGATCTTCTTGGGCGCGAAGGCCTTATCTACGAAGCGTATTTGTTGATAAGGTCAATGATTGTGGCAGCATCTGTGCAGCCTGATGAAGCTGTTTGGGGTGCCATGTTAAGTGCTTGCAGGATTCATGGTGAGGTGCAGCTAGGAGAGATAGCTGCAGCAGAGATTATGAGATTGGAACCAACAGACAGTGGCTACCAAGTACTGTTGTCGAACTTATACGCTGCTACAGGTAGGTGGAGCAACGTGGCAGAAGTTAGATGCGCTGTGGAGTCAGGACGGTTAATGAGAACTCCTGGATGGAGTTGTATTGAGGTGAGATCTTGAAGGTGTGAGAAGATGCATTTGTTATCTAGGGAACTAAATGGGGAAAAGATTTGCTACAATAGTTTGTATGTATAAACGACTTAGCGATTTTCCTTGTTTTATTTGTTGTTGTTTTTGGTAAATCTGACCCTGTAAATATGATCTATATGGTCTATTTTGTAAGGATCAATGTTTGGATCGCTGGATTCCGATGCTTAATTGGGTTTTTCAGGCGATCTATAAAATTGACAGCCATAAACACTTCAAAATTTCTTGACTGCTAAGAAATATTTTTGGTTGAAAAAAAGCACGATTCAATGGTCGATTCCTAACAAACTAGCCATACTGAACATATCTATCATGTCAGATTGAGTCAAAACTATTTGCATCATGAGATCCAACTATATTGTACACAAACAATTATAGCAAATGTATTCCCAGCTAGATGGCCTTGCATATGATCTCTCTCTCTCTCTCACACACACACAGACACACAGTTCGGGGGTGGGGGGTGGTTTGGGATGGACTTGATTTTAATTCTAGAAACCATTGTTGAAGGAATTTGCAACTTTTTAGCAAAAAAATAAGGAAGAGGGTCGAAAAAATAGGGAGATTCGTGTCCTTTCTGAAAAAAAAACATACTAAGAGCGAAACAAATTTAAAGTTCCTTGAACTATGTTTGAGGATGTTGGTTAAAGTCCAAGGGAATTCCAATTCGGATTCGGATGGTGTAAAGCTCATAGCAGTTCCGTTTTTTTTTACATGTAAATGGATTCATATATCCATCAAGTTCAGATATTTTCAGATTCAGTCGCAAAAAATCAAAACCATATCCGCATCCGATTATAATTGTATATGGTTTTGACTTACTAAATGCAAATAAACAGAATTGAATTGAGCTGGATATCGGGTAAGATCCAATTCATTGACATTTCTAAATAATTTGTTGCCACTTACCCCATGTTCGCTCTTGCACATCATATGAAAAAAATGGGTGTTTTTCAAGTTATCTTTTGGTTTGAACCAATCGTGCAGAGTGTGCACCCTCAATGTAAACAACTTTACTGAACAGCCTCACTTGACCACCATGAGTTCATGACTAAGCTGATAGGAATTGGCTTTACTGTGATTAATGACGGTGCAATAAGCAAAGTCAAGCACATTCTGTTAGGAAAAACCACGAGCAAGAGACAATCAAAAGAAAACAAAAAACAAGAACGATCAAACAAAACACAAGAAGAACACAGATTTACGTGAAAAAACCTCTCCTCAAATCCGAGAGAGAGTAAAAAATCACGGCCGCCCAGAGAGAAATATTATTACTCTTAACATACAGTTACAAACTCGGGAAAGAAAAGCGAGAATATAAACAAGGCAAGGGCGACAACCCTAACCCTAACCAAATCGGGTCGGATCCACTGAAAACCGGGTCCCAAACATAAGGCCCAGAAAAATTTCTTCTGGGGGGCGCTGCCCCCTATAACCCCCCGCCAGGGGCGGCCCCCCCTGGACCCCCGCCCGTTGACTGCGCAGCGGGGCCCGTGCCGGGGGGAGCCCCCGGACCCCCTTCCTGCAGGGGCAAAAACAGTGAATCAGGCTCCACAACTCATCACATTCAATGAGACGACACTGGTATAGTTTTGAATTAACTATTTACTATGGCTAAATTAAAGTTGAATGGTTACCACTTACCAGATATCTTTTTTATGCCGATCATCCCTTGTTGAAGCAAGGAAAACCCTGGGTGGGGCCCATGACTACTCTGCCTGGCCCGCCTCTGAAAACTATGGACACACCCATGCACCAGCGGGGTTTGATCCAACACCTTCATCTTAGCACACTCAGCCACCCTGCTGGCCACACGGGCGACCGGGTGGCAGTGTGAATTTGAGCAACTGAAGATAAAGTTGGTTGTGTTTTTTAACTAGATTTTGAGGTATGAATTTGAATTATGAAAAAAAAAACAAATGAATTTTTTTAAAACAACCCAAAACATGCGATGGATATCAGTAAATAGTGTATGCTTAAAAGGGCTATGTGGTTTTTTGTCGCCCCCTCAAACTTATGTCGGTGCAATGTCCGGATCTGGACCTGACCTAAAACAGTCTATTATGAAGGTCCTGGATCGAGATGCTATGTTATGGTGTAAAATATACTGTAATGTTTGGATCAGATCCAATTCAACTCACATTTGCTAATACTTGGAGCATGCAGGCCCTGATAAGGGCAATATTTAAATTATGATCACACTTACACCAATATAATCACCTGCTACTTGTGAATGATTTGCACCCACAGCCACAAACACGCATCCCTGCATCGGGTTTCGGACCTGGATTTGGATCAGACAGGTCCAACAGGTTTGGACAAACAGCAGTGGGGTCCTCATCTGGTCGAAAGATGACCCGGATTAAGTATTCCTAACCCAGACAAGGATTTCATCGAGGTCCTTCATGATCTAGAGACGAGAAAGATTTTCACTTGAAAAATGATGAAGTTGGGTCATATATATAGTTGGGCCAAAACCCGTCCTGGACCTGGATCCTCTTATACTAGATGAGGCTAACCTAAGGTCATATTTGGTTCCTGTGCACATGCACATGTTTCCCGGCTGAGTCCATGACTTGGACTTCTTGAACTTGGGGCCCATTTGTTTCACAGGAAAACCGGCAGGGTTCTGCAGGAAAAGGGCTACTTTTCCGTGGGAAAGTGCATAGGTGGCACCTTGTTGGGCCCCATGTTTTCCGGTGAGACCATTTCCTATGAAAGCCTTTCTCAGGGTTAAGGGGAGCCTTCTTCCTCCGGAAAAAGTGAACACAATGAATGTTTTCCTAGTCTTTTATGGGCAAAAAGGTGGCAAAATAAATACCATTTTTTATATCCAAAATTCATGATCCAAGTGTTGATTTATAATAAATCAATCATGTTGAACACTTATCAAGGCTCTAAATACCATTTTTATATCCAAAATTCATGATCCAAGTGTTGATTTATAATAAATCAATCGTGTTGAACACTTATCAAGGCTCTAAATACCATTTTTATATCTAAAATTCATGATCCAAGTGTCGATTTATAGTAAATTAATTATGCTGAACACATCTGTATGACGAGAATTTTGAAAAAAAATACCAAAAAAATTTCATTGAGAAGGTTTGGGAGGGTTTTCATCGGAGAGATTTTCATTTCCCTGTATATATAGCCATGTGTCCCCACTTTGTAAGACGCAATAAATGCAACAAGAAACAGTTTTAAAAATATTTTGGGCCACACATCTAATTCACTTTTAAAATGTTAGCAAGTAGGGCTGGTAAATAATTACCACAAAGCTCGTGGGTCAGCTCCGGATCAGTTCATTCTAAATTCATTAGTGTTTGGTTTGTCACAAACAGGAGCTGTTCATCTAGGCCGGGCTTGTATAATCTTGTTTAGATCATTCATATGGTACTTATATATCATGCATGTTTAAAGAAGGATGATAGCTTAATTGGTTAGGTGGATATACTTGTAATCACTAGGGCAAGGTTGGTGTTTTAATGGGTCGGTTTTACCCAGACCCGACCCGGACCAAACCCTATAGGGTCCGGGTATGGTGACAAATAAGAAGACCTTATTAAGATCTAGGTCCAGACCCGAAAGGTCTGATTAATACATGGACTTGGGTTTAGTTTATGAAATTTTATACCAGACTCAGGCATGACCTGAGTTCCGATTAAGACTCGCAAATTTTCAATGTAAAAATGATAAAAAATATTATTTTACTGGGTATGGTACGGGTTTGGTTCATGTAGTTCTTATCGGGTCCGACTATGGTTTCTCTTATAGAAGACCTGAGTCCAGACCTAATACCATGCCCAAAAATCTGGTTCAAGTCTGGTTTCACCGGGGTCCGAACCAAACCCGACCCATTGACACCCCTAGGTCAAGGATTCAATTTTTACTCTATACTCTTTGATTAGAAAAAAACACTCTTTTTTTACTTAAGTCGGTCAACTTGAACTCAGCTTGTTTGGTTCAAGCTTATATGAGTGACAAACGCGAGAAAAAACTTTAAGCAAACGAAAGAGAATCGATGTGGGAAACAAAAAGGAACCAAGCTTCTCACTCAAAGGAATCGGGTTTCTCATATTTTGGAAGTGAGTTTGCCAAAGCTTCTTGGGGAAAATGAGGAGTTTTTCCGGAAGGTTATGATAACTTTGATCAGAATGAACAAATTTTCACTAAAAATGATTGTTGGTCACAAGGTCAATCTTGTGACAAACTTTCACAAAAAGTCAAGGTAAGAATAATCTTACTGCCCCATTCTCTTAGCCT
The DNA here is from genome assembly GCF_984573655.1 of Nuphar pumila. Classification (NCBI taxonomy): domain Eukaryota; kingdom Viridiplantae; phylum Streptophyta; class Magnoliopsida; order Nymphaeales; family Nymphaeaceae; genus Nuphar; species Nuphar pumila. The sequence goes on along the minus strand of NC_143252.1, from coordinate 142,548,178 downwards.
CATTACTTGGGATATAAATTGATCTGATTTTATCTGATGTCAGAACCCGGCTTCATTTAGTCAGATTTAATAAGCCAAACCCGATTATAACCGGATGCGGATTTGGATTTGGTGTTTTTTTTTTACTATTGAATCCAATGGATATCTGGATTTGAAAGATATTCAAATCCAATTACTAAAAAAAACAAACTTTATATATGCACATTTCATATGAGTCTGAATCTGAATCCAAATCCATTTAGTTAGCATCCAATTAGTGGGATCAAGAATTGGTCAGATTTTGTTTGATATATGCTCGAATCCTACTCCATTTAGTCATATTTGTAAGCTAAACCCGATTATAATTGGATGCAGATAGAGTCTTGAGTTTTTTCTACCAAATCCAATATATATCCGAATTTGATGGACATCCAAATCCAAATTCATGTAAAAACCAGACTTCTTATGAGCTTTCACAACCTGAGTTTTAATCCAAATCTGAATCTGTTCATCTAGCATCTGATTAGTCAGATCTGGTATTCATCACATATGATCCGAATCTGAACCCTTTTAGGCAATATCCGATCAGTTGGATCGGGTATTAGTCACATCTGATCCAAATCTGAATCCATTTTGCCAATATCCGATTGGTCAGATCTGATATTGGTGGCACCCTATCCCAACCCTAATAGTTTACTTTCCCAATTGACAACATTTCCGGATATTGACAACATTTCCGGATACCACGAAGTGGAAACGAGATCATGTTTCAAATTGGATCGGGTCTACCGGATCCAATCACTCCCACCATCCTCCAGGGGACAGTAGGGGGTAATTCTAGAGGTATGACAGGGCCCATGTCTTTATGCTCTGCCCTTTCAGGGTCCGTATGTTAAGAAAATCACCCGTACTGTGGCTAACGTACACCTTGTTTTTAGGTAATAACTGTCCAACCAGACCAGACCAGACCCAGACCCTGACATTGTCGTCTGCACTCGCCACTGTTCCTATACCACCACTCCGCACACTCGTTTTATTTTTAAATATTTTTTATTTTGGAACAAGTTTCAAAATTGCATCTAAAGTATAGCATATTTCAATAAGGTCTTCTATGTTTGGAAATTTTTGAAAAAAGGGTTCAAAGTTTTGATAATATAAATGAAACACAAATGCTTTTAGAAAATGAGGCGAATTTATAAGTAACTAAAACTAACACATTTTTCAAATATTTAAGATAGGGGCTACTTTTCAGGAAATTGCTCGATGATGACGGCCTGAGTAAACTTTACTCTTTGAAATGATACTTTTAACCCTTTTCTTGTGCAGATCCCTATAAGGTCCAGGTATGGTGATAAATAAGAAGACCCAATTAATACATAGATCCAGGTATAGTTTGTAAAATTTTATACCAGACTCAGGCTCGACCTGAGTTTCGATTAAGACCCACAAAATTTCAATGTAAAAATGATAAAAAATGTTATTTTACCTGGTCTAGTTCATGTAGTTCTTATCAGGTATGAGTATGGTTTCTCTTATAGTAAACCCGATTAAACTTGAGTTTGAACCTAATTCTATACTCGAAAATCGGGTCTAAGTCTGGTTCTACCTGATTTCGAACAAAACCCAACTGGTTGACACCCTTATTTTCTTTCTATATGGATGCCACATTTGTTGCTCACATTTTTTAGGGTAAATGAGTAATTTTAAAGGGTGAAATGAATGATAGACATTCATATGAGCAATTTCTTAAAAAGAAAGTCATTATCTTGAATATTTGAAAACTAAGGCCACTAAACATGCATTCTCCATACTTTAGGTGCCTATATATAAATTACCCCTAACTGCAATTACTATTAATATTTCAAACTGGTTTTTAGTGCCAGAATAATTAGACGAGTATTGAATTGAGATCTTTTTTTAATTTTTGTTTTTGTTATTTTTTTATCTTCAAATTGTCATTGTCTTGTGTTACAACAAATTGGCTAAAACTTGTAAAAAAAAGTAGGGGGATCGAACTTTAGTGGGGAAGAAAAGAAAAAAAAGAGTGATTCCTAAATTCTTATTTTTTTTTCATCGATAAGTTCCTTTTTACTAGCGATAACGTGTCTAGTGCGCACTAATATTTTTTCAAAAGATAGTCGCATTTATGAATTATTAGGAAAACATGGAGGCCATTTCAAAATTTATTCCATAATTTAATTTAAATAATCCATTTCTCTATTTTATTAGATTATCTGATTGGCTTGTAATTATGAGTTTTCAGAGTAAATAGTAAATTAATAGATTTGCAGCAAGTGGTGGGAAGGGAAGGGGAGGGAGTCCCCTCTCTCTCTGTGTTATTAATAAATGTTTGAATCCCTCGAGAGAAAGAGAGAGGAGGTAAGGCAAAGCTAAAAGCGAGAGAGAGAGAGGGAGAGAGTTTAGAAGAACTCCACTCTAGGTTTTTTCTCTGGTGAGAGATATAGAGAGAGAGATGGTGAATACGAGGTGCTTCCTGGACATTGCTATCGGGGGAGAGCTCGAAGGGAGGATAGTGGTGGAGCTCTACAGCGACGTGGTGCCCAAAACGGCAGAGAATTTCAGAGTGCTCTGTACAGGGGAGAAGGGTATCGGACCAAACACGGGCGTACCCTTGCATTTCAAGGTCTTCTTCTTCTTCCTCTTCTTTCGTTTTCTTTGCTTTTCCGAAGGTTATGGGACGGTCGGTACGATTCTTTCTTTCTTTCCTTGTTGGTGAGATAATAATCGAATGGTGGTTGATTGGTTCTTTCGGGTTGAGGAGTAAACGCATTTGGGTTCTCTCTCTCTCAAAAAAAGGGAGTAATCGCATTTGGGTGATGGATGAGTACCCATTTCGTTTTTTCGCTTTGTCTTGGTTGCCTTGATGTTTGATTGTGCTTTTCTTCTCGTCTTGTTGCATTTCTTGCGTGTTCTTGATTCGTTTGTATGTTTCATGTTACGAGAGAGAGAGAGAGAGAGAGAGAGAGAGAGAGAGAGAGAGAGAGAGAGAGAGAGAGAGAGAGAGAGAGAGAGATTCTAGTGTGCATTGCATCACTACCATGTTTGTTTTAATGAATCGTTCCTTGACGAAAAGTTTGATATGAATAATGGATCGGTCGTACCTGTACCCAGTAATATGAGTGACTCGTTATTCACTTGGTTTCTGGGTCATAATTAATAAGGTTTCGTAGGAGAGATGTTCAAGTGGTTTGAGGCTTAGCATTGGAAATGCTATGTGGGATTTTGTTTACCGAGGGTTAGAATCCCTCTCTTTACGTATCCTCATCTAATTCACCAACATTACCAACCACACAATGTATCAAATACCAATTGATACCGTTATTCTAAGAGAGACCTTTCCTTATAGAGATTTATTTTCTATTCCTCATTACTGTGATACGAAAAGGAAAAGAACGGAAAGAGGGGGCCAGAAAGAAGAGCATACAGTGAATGAAAAATATCACAGCTGATCCATTTGCGATACTTGAATGGGATCAAAATTTGGATCAAATCCATCCACTTCTTTCAGTGGAAAGGGGAAAAAATTGTCCGAACCTTTCTATGATTAGCAAATCATTGATTTTCAAACCGACTGATTTACTATCTATTATTTGATTTACTACCCCTTTATATTGCAATGAGTGCAGAGTCAAATGTTTTGGCAATTCCGCCTTGGATTCCATGTCCATATGATTTTGAATCAAAGCTCTGGATCTTTGTTTATAAGGCCTATATTATAGAGTATAACTTCGATCGTAGGGATCAATTTCTGGTCTCATAGCTTCATAATAATTCTGTAAAGCTTCCCTTAATTTCCTTCAGCTTGAGCTGACATCCGTTACGGTCATTCATTCCCTTCCAAGGATCTCTGTTCCAGAACCATGCGTGAGATTTCCATCTCATACCGCTCCTCCCTTCTGCACATTGTAATACAGGAAAGAATCTCAGTTACCCATCGTCTTATATCATATATAGCACTCTATGTTTGATTCTATTGTTGATTTTGGTTTTTAATTTTTTCTATAGTTATACTTTTCATTATTATTCATCATCTTTTATTAAATAAGTTTCATGGATCCTTTCTTTTTCGTTTTTGTTATACTGTCTGTCTTCATTTTTCATGGGATAAATAGGCTTTAGCAATCTCTGCACTACCACCAATTTCATTTTGATGCCTTCAATATCAGATGGTATCATCTTTCTGTGTGGAACAAATAATTTTCTTTGTTGGTCTTTTTTGGTCAATTAGCTGGTTTTTCTTTTGTTTTGTTGAATATGCACTAACATTGGATCATTATTGATTCAGGGAAATCGTTTCCACCGGATTATCAAAGGTTTTATGATTCAAGGTGGTGATATATCAGCAGGCGATGGTACTGGAGGGGAGTCCATATATGGATTAAAGTTTGATGATGAAAATTTTGAATTAAAGCATGAGAGGAAAGGGATGTTGTCAATGGCTAATTCTGGTCCAAACACCAATGGATCTCAATTCTTCATCACTACCACCAGAACATCACATCTTGATGGGAAGCATGTTGTATTTGGCAAGGTGGTTAAAGGTATGGGAGTGGTCAGGGCGATTGAGCACACTCCTACGGGTGAGCATGACCACCCAAATGTAGATGTTGAGATTGTCGATTGTGGAGAAATTCTTGAAGGACAGGATGACAGAATCACCAATTTCTTCAAGGATGGTGACATGCATCCGGATTGGCCTGCTGACCTCGATGAGAAGCCAGCAGGCATTGCTTGGTGGATGGTTGCTGTTGATTCGGCTAAGACTTTTGGGAATGAACACTACAAGGTGAAGTTGATCAAATGTCAGGATTTGCAATTTTGTAGCCCCTTCTAGTTGGTTAATTGTTTTCTTTTAGAATGGTGTACTATGCAACTTGCCTTTGGATACTCGAAACAATTGACTTAGTCATCTCCTATTTGTTAACTGATTGAAGCCTTACTGCAACAGAAGCAGGACTACAAAATGGCTCTCAAGAAGTATAGGAAGGCGTTGCGCTATCTTGATGTGTGTTGGGAGAAAGAAGACATTGATGAAGGCACACATCCTTTTCTATTCATGTGCTTTTTCATTTCAGACAACCTTATTGCCATATTGCTGTTTCTTAATCAATCGTGACATATGAAATTTTCAGAGAAGAGCTCAATTTTGAGGAAGATAAAGTCACAAATCTTTACCAACAGCTCTGTAAGTTGTGTGTTCACTTAGTGCATGCAAAATATCAATCTTCTTCTTTGTATACAAGTGTCTTTGTTGCTAATAGTCTTCTTTCTATTTTTATCTTTACTCTAGTAGTTGATGAATCATAGAAACTACTGCTATACATCTATAATTTGTGGCATGCAATTAATGTCTGTCTTCAATTGGATGTGCTGAAAAGAACAAATGGCCTTCTTGGATGTTTGCACGGTTTTGCTTGTTCTTGGTGTACTTACTGTTGATTAGGTTATTGTTTATTTTTCATTATTTGTTACACACATACACACACAAACATCCACAATCATTTGTCTGGGGGCTGAAGCAGGGCCTGTAACTTAGGAATGTTTGGCAATCTGCTGCCATGTAATTCTGCATTTGTACTTGTGATGTTTCTCTACATGTTAAGTGGCTAAGTATCTCCATGCACCTGTACAGAGGGTTTGTATGAGCAGGGCATGTTCATTTTTCTAATGCAGGAAGTGATAAATAAAAGTAATATTTAAACTTTCAAGACATCTTTTATGTTTTGGCAAATGAAAGTTGTCGGTTTTATGTCATAGTGATTTCTAAGAGTGAGAATTTTATAGTTTCAATTTCAATAAGCAGCTCTCTCTCTCTCTCTCTTGTGTAGCCTGCTTGAGAGTTTAGTATTTTTGGTCTGCCACTTTCTGTTACAGTTCTGTTCTTTAGATGCCCCAAAAACCAGTACTGTCACGAGAACTTCAAATTTTCTCTTGATCATACTACTGCCATGCCATTCCCTCTTCACTTGATACAGCATTCTGAGTTATGCTAGTAAGTAGCTCGAACCATCTTGTTTAAAAGCTTGTTGAAGTTTGGGATCTACACTGATGGCCAAGTTGTAGTCTAGCTCTTGAGCATCATAAGTAAACTGAGCTTGAGCAAGTCTGGAATTGGCTTGGTTTTAGCTTGATGCCATTGTTGCATTATTTTGCAATTTGTATGTACTTTTTGTGCTTTTCAATACAGAAGCTGTGATTAGGCACAGTGCTACCAATACAAGAATTTCAAAGCACATGTATGTAAATATAGCATTTTTTTTAATTAATAGCCTTACACCCAGAGTGTTCTCCTTTCAATCCCATTATTGAATAAAACAAAAATAAAAATTATAATTTGTTGGATTGCCTGTAATGAAATATGAGGGAATAAAAACAATGTCCAACAATGGACATTCACATATAGAAAGCAAAGAACAAGTCCAAAAAGGACATACACAAAAGCCAGCAATGGCTTGCAAACATAAATTCTTATAAATGCAAGAAAGGGCTTCAAGAAGCCATACATTAAAAGGGGGAGACCCCACTTATTTATAGGCAAGGAGGAATGAGAGAGAGGGAGAAAAGTAAGAGAGAGAAACCACATTGGGAGGCCCTACAAGGTGTCGTTGGGCTCTCAACGGTCACAATTGTCACCGTTGGGGGGCCAACGACTCTTAGTTGGGACCCCCAATGTGAATGCATTAAATGCATTTTAGGAAAAAGAAAACAAAAAATAAAAGAAAGAAAAAGGAAAATAAGAAAAAGAAAAACAACAATAAAAAAGACTACAATGCCCCTATTGGGCAGAATTACAGAAATACCCTTATCGGGTATGATTGAATATATATATATATATATATATATATATATATATATTGATTACATGTATTTCAACATCCTCCCTTAAGCTTTACTGGGATATAACCGAAAGCTTGTTGAGAAGGAACATAAAACGAGGAGCAGCAAGGGCTTTAGTGAAGAAGTCCGCTAACTGGTACTCGGATGTAACGTAAGGCAGTGCTATGGTTCCTCTTAGGTATTCATCACGAACGTAGTGGCAGTCCATCTCGATGCGTTTAGTACGCTCATAAAAGGTGTGATTTTTTTGCGATATAGATTGCGCTTTTGTTGTCACAACACATCTTCGAAGGAGTAGAGATCACTATGCCTATATCACTGAAGAGACTTCTAAGCCACACAAGCTCCATAGTTGTAGTGGCCATTGCATGATACTCCGCTTCTGTTGAGGACAATTATACTTTGTGCTGCTTCTTGCATCTCCAAGAAATTATAGTCACCTAAGAAAACACAAAAACCAGTAGTTGAGACTCTATCATTGGGATTTTCTCCCCAATCTGCATCAGTATAAGCAATTAAATCAAGTGATGACGAAGAGGAAAGAAAAATTCCCTTAGTTATGGTGTTTTTAATGTATCTGACTATTCTTAAGACTGTACTCATGTACACAGTTGTAGGTGCATGTTGAAACTGACTGACTGAGTAAACTGCATGAGCTATGTCTGGCCGAGTGATGGATAAGTAGGTCAGAGACCCAACAAGTTGGCGGTAGGGAGTAGGATCCTCGATAAGTATTTCATCTTCCAACCTTAACTTTGCATTGATAACTTCAGGGGTTTCTGTCTTCTTATCATCGGAGATGCCAGACTTGAAACAAATGTCAGCAACAAGTTTTATCTGAGAGAGAATGTACCATCGGGGAGAGTATGCTACTTCAATTCCTAAAAAATATCTTAAGAAACCAAGGTCAGACTTATCAAAATTCTCTTTTAAAACTTTCTTAATATCATTGATTCCTTGCTCATTACTTCCAGTGATGATCATATCATCAACATAAAGTAGTAGAATAACTACTGAAGACCCTGCATTTTTCACAAACAAAACAGTGTCAGTATAGCATGTCGAAAATTTAAAATTGTCATTACATTGCTAAATCTATCATGCCAAGCCTTTGGAGCTTGCTTTAAACCATATAATGCCTTTTTAAGTTTGAGAGTTTTATTTTCACCAATACATACTCCTGGTGGAGGATCTATGTAAACCTCTTCATTTAATTCACCATTTAAGAACACATTCTTAACATCTAATTGATAAATATGCCATTTTTTAATTGACGCAACCGCAATAAGAGTCCTAAGTTCCTAACACTAGTCATCCTAGCTACGGGAGCGAAGGTTTCTTCATAGTCTATACTATATTCTTGAGCGTATCCTTTTGCTACCAACTGGGCTTTATAGCGTTCTAATGACCCATCACTTTTAGTTTTAATTTTGAAGACCCATCTACATCCAATAGATTTCTTTCCGGTGGGTAATGAGGTTATTTCTCAAGTTTTTGCCTTTTCAATGACACTAAGTTCCAAGTTCATGGCTTCAACCCAATGGGGAATGTTTTTTGCTTCATTATAATGTGAAGGTTTATGAAAAGAGTGTAACGCAATTAGACACGCTCTATACTTCGGTGTTAGAGACTCATAGGAAACAAACCTATTAGGAGGATTAGAGATTCGGCCGGATCTCCTTAAAGAGGTTTATTTTATGTTGAAACCTTGAGAGTATTTTTCTAAGGCACTCATGGGAACTTGTTGACCACGCCTAACATAGGTTTGGATGGGTCTATCACTTTCATTTTCAATATTGTTAAGAGGAATATCCTCTAGATCATTCAACAAATCAATAGAGATTTCTTCTTCTTGAGGAGTCACATCTTCTTGAGAGAGAAGATCAAATAAGAAAGCATATTCGCTTTCGTCAATATCTTTAGTTTTCTCAAAACCATTTTCATTTTCTAAAAAGGTTACATCTTTAGATACATATAATTTGTTATTTTTAAGGTCGAAGCATCTAAAACCCTTTTGATTTTCTTCATATCCTAAGAAAACATATTCAATAGTTTTAGGAGATAATTTATCTTTTTTATATGTAAAGAAAAAACATTTACACCCAAAAATTCTTAATCTATTGAAATCGAGTCTTCTTTCAAATAATTTTTCATATGGAGATGTATTTTGTAAGGATGAAGATATCATTTTATTTATCAAGTTGAAGTTAAAGCGGCTTCGGCCCAATAACTTTTTGGAATTTCTTTGGAAATAAGAAGTGTCTTAGTGGTTTCCAAAATGTGTCTATGCTTTCTTTTGGCTAACCCATTTTGTTGAGGAGTCCTAGGACATGATATTTGATGACAAATTCCATTTGTTTTCAAATAATTTTGAAATTTATTTGATAGATACTCTCCACCCAAATCGGATTTAAGAGTAGCGATATTACTTGAAAATTGATTTTTGACTATCATATGAAATTTCTTGAAGAAGTCAAAGACTTCGGATTTTAAATTAAGAAAATAGATCCACACATATCTAGTGTAGTCATTAATGAAAGTAACATAATAAGAGTATCCTTCTTTCGATATGATCGGAGAAGGGCCCCAAACGTCCGAATGGACTAACTCAAAAGGTCTTTTGGACACAAAAGTTCTATTTGGAAAATGAGTGGATTTCATTTTTCCAAAAATACAATTCTTGCAAACAAAATGTTTTTCATTACAAAATTTCTTTCCAAAATGAAATGAGTACATTTTTGAGAAACTTGGATGTTCAAGTCTTTGGTGCCAAGTTTCAATATTTTTATCTTGGACATGATTACAAAAAGAGTTAGTGGGAAGTTTCAAGTTGCTCATGTAATAGAGATCTTCCCTTCTATGGCCTTGCCCAATCTGCTTCTTGGACTGGAGATCCTGTATAGAGCAATCCATAGTTGAGAAGGAGATTTCACATCCTTGATCACATATTTGAGAAACAGAAAGGAGATTTAAATTAAGTTGATGTACCACTCTTACATTTGGCACAAAGAAATCTTTGGAAAAATTTAAAGTTCTAAAACTTTTTACTTGTAAAGATGTACTATCGGCGGTTGAAACATAAGAGTTTTTAGAGTTATTACATAAATCGGAAAGCCTATTTTCAAGAGGGGTCATATGAAAGGAAGCTCCTGAATCAAGAATTCAAGAAGACATACTTGGAGGAGAAGAAGAAGCTATGGCGGCACCCGAAGTTGATGGCGATTTGAGTAGAATTTGAAGTGCTTCTGATAGTTGATCTAGAGAGAAGAACTCCTTCCCTTTGATAGTCTCCTCCTTTTGAGTAATTTCTTGAACGGAGGCAACCTTACTTTTTGGTGCTTTATTTAGCTTAGGACAATTAGGTCTTATATGACCCGGTTCTTGGCAATGATGGCAAATGGCTTTTCTATAGTTGTCATTATAGTTATTTTGCCTCCCAAAGTGTGGAGGCTTATAGGCTCTTACATGATTGTTGGGTTTAGATCAGAGTTACCGGAAGCGCCTAGCTAAAAGGGGAAGCGCGAAACGGCGCGCTTCCGAAGCGTGGGGGGAAGCGTCCCCCTTTTTTGGGAAGCGCGCTTCCCTTTAATGGGGGACGCGCTTCCCTTTAATGGGAAGCGCGCTTCCCATCACGCTTCCCCCACGCTTCCCCCTCGCTTCCCCCACGCTTCCCCTGTTTTTTCAATTTTTTGTATTTTTTATTTTTTTTGCTTCCCCCTCGCTTCCGAGACGCTTCCTAGGTCGCTTCCGAGACGCTTCCTAGGTCGCTTCCGAGACGCTTCCCGAATCGGTCCTAAGTAGTCCCACGCTTCCCCGCTTCCTAAAATTTTGAAAGTGCCTCGCTTCCCGCTCCCGCTTCCTCAACTGGCAACCATGGTTTAGATACAGCCAAAACTTCATCTCCTCCCTTAATCATGCCAAGACGAGTTTCTTCTTGGCATATTTCGGCTATGGCGTCTTCCAAAGGAATATGCTTAGATCTATGAAGTAGGGAAGATCTAACTTGTTCATATTTGGGCCTAAGCCCATGTAGAAATTGGAAAAAGTGTTCTTTTTTCATTTGTTCTCTTCTTAGTTCCACATCTTCACTAGAAACCCACTTTGGTTTTAGTAGAGATAACTCATCTCATAAGGGTCCAAGGGTGCTAAAGTAATCTCTTACTCCCATTTCACCTTGCGTAATAGTTTGAATTTTTTCTTGGAGAAAGAATTGACGAGCAAGGTCTTTTTTAGTATACATACCTTTCATAAAGAACCATGCTTCATTTGCCATCCGAAATTTAGCAATGGTGGCGCAAATTTTAAGCTCCACATTGTTCATGAACCAAGCAAGAATTTTTGCATGCTTGCTTTCCCAATCTTCCATTTTAGATTGGTGATCTTTCGTAATGAAACAAGGTACAATGGAACAATAGTGAAACAAACACAATGCCAACAAAGGGCTTTAATAAACTCACTTGGTCACTAATGAACCAAATACAATCTCAAGAGAGATAAAAATACCAAAACAGCAAAAGAGGATACAAGCCTATAAGATGGGAAAAAACTCTAGAGAAAACCCTCAAATGCTTCTTAAAGCATTGAAGAATAACAAGGGAGTGAGGCTCTATTTATAGAGCCTCACTCCAACACATGGGAGATAGTCCAGCTCTTTGGACTGCCTTCCAACAGTCATTATTATGACTGTTGGGTGGCAGTCCAACGACTAGTTGGACTGCTGCCCAATAGTCATATTTTGACTGTTGTGCACAACAGTCAAGATATGACTGTTGTGCTTGAACTGCATGGCAGTTTATTTATTACAATGCTAAATTACATTTCAGTCCTTAGTGGATTGTACTATATGATAAAAGACAAAAATACCCTTATCGGGTATTTGAATACAATTTTATTTTTAACACTTCAATGGCCTTCATGAAGACATTTCCTTAAAGAGCTTTTTCTTGATCACCATCCATCTTGGTGAGTTGGAGTTGCGGTTACGGAATAGTGCCCATGACGTATCCCCAAAGCTTTTTACCCTTGAGGTTGTTTTCCATGGCGGCGGCCCACATCATGTAGTTTGAACAATTAAGTTTGAAGGAGAGATCAATCTTTTGTTCTCCTTCCATTTTAAACTCAAAAAGACAAACCAAGAAAGAGAAATATAATATGAAAAATATAACTCGTCAACTGGCTATATCAAGAATCAAGAGCATACACTTGGCTTTGATACCATGTAATGAAATGTGCGGGAATAAAAAAATGTCCAACAATGGACATTCACATATAGAAAGCAAAGAACAAGTCCAAAAAGGACATACACAAAAGCCAACAATGGCTTGCAAACATAAATTCTTATAAATGCAAGAAAGGGCTTCAAGAAGCCATACATTACAAAGGGGGATACCCCACTTATTTATAGGCAAGGAGGAGTGAGAGAGAGGGAGAAAAGTAAGAGAGAGAGACCACATTGGGAGGCCCAACAAGGTGGAGCCCAACGACTCTTAGTTGGGACCTCCAATGTGAATGCATTAAATGCATTTTAGGAAAAAGAAAACAAAAAACAAAAGAAAGAAAAAGAAAAATAAGAAAAACAAAAACAAAAATAAAAAAGACTACAATGCCCCCTATTGGGCAGAATTACAGGAATACCCTTATTGGGTATGATTGAATATATATATATATATATATATATATATTGATTACATGTATTTTAACATTGCCTTGCTCAACCTTGAGCAATTGAGCTCAATTCAAGCTTAGGTTGTCTTGAGCTTTTAAGCTTTACTTATGTTTACTCATCTACAGCCCTTCCTTAGCTGCCACATCGTCCATTGTTTAGGTACCTATGCGACAATTTGGAGACTATCCATTTCATTTTGGCTGTCCTCTAGAATGAGCCTGCTGTGGCAGCAGTTTATTAGCTAATCATTGTGTATGCCAAATGCCTAGTCATTGGGCAATCCTAAGTGCCTATCTAACCATATCTTGGCATCACCTGGCAATATAATGCATGAAAAACTAAAGATAGCAATAATTCAATTATCAACAAAGTTGTTGCGTAGGTCACCTAGTGGCTCACATAGGTAGCCTAGGTTGGCTAGACCATCAACTAGACCCTCACCTAGCTTCCAGTGAATAAAGGAGCAGTTCCTACTCTGTGGCAAGTGTGTCGGCCAAACAAGGACGAATAGCTATAATCTTTTCCTCCTTATTACCTGTAACGATGGAGCGCCTGTGAAGTGCATCATCAAATGATTTCCACTATTAAGTAAATTTATACATGTATTTGCTTTACTTTTAACCTTGGCTAGCTGCTTTTTCTCAAGAATTAAGTTTGCAATCTGGCTTAAAGCCTTAAACTTCTTTATAGGCTTGTAAGCTGAAACTGGGTGATCTGAAGGGTGCTTTGCTGGATGCTGATTTTGCAATGCGTGATGGAGAAGACAATGTCAAAGCCTTTTTCCGCCAGGGTCAGGTTAGTCTCTTTTGAATGTGAGTTCTCAAAAATTTGGAGATTGGCTTTTGGTGAACCAGCTGCACTTGGTTTTTTGTCATTGATGATTCAAGTATAAACACATTTATGCTTGTGAAAGCTATGATAACCAGTTTATTTTATAGTTTCTTAGGACAATTTCTCATGCATAAAGATTTGCTTGGTAGCAGTTGTGAGGTTTAGCAGGTCATCCAAATGCCATGGCCCTAATGTTGAGAAGTTCTGTAGCAAGCTTGTTCCATGTTGACCTGAAGGCATTCATCCTCATATAAAAAACATATGAAGAATTATGGACTGCCATTTTAACAGGGATTGATTGTATCTCATTTCAGTCATATATACTTGTTCAAAACTAATGTGAGTTATAATATGCTGGGCCAGATATTAGTTTTGGGTTTGCTGAATGTGGTAAAAATCTTTGCATCCACGTGCACAAATTGCGTCCTCCTTGTATTCTGTTGTGAACATTTGAAGAGCTACTAGAATTATATAATATAATCCAGATAACTTTTCTGAAATGAAAATTATAACTGTTGGACTTAAATATTAGGAAGAAAAGATTGGCAACATACTACGCCTTGCTGCAAATAGAGCACAGGTGGTTCCTGTAGTGAAAGATGTGTTGTCTTGGTTGGTATTTGCATGTTTACCTCATACTTTCATATTGTCACTGCTCAAAATTTTCATTTTCCATAAAGTTACATTTTTTCATTTTCAACAGGAAAAAAGGGACTGAACAGAACAGAGGGAGATTGAATATTTCTTTTGATGCATTGCGATTGGTTTTTTTCTGGTGAACAGCAATTTTTGGGGCTTGATTAGTTCCCGAAGAATATCTTATTTCCACGATACCATAGGAAGATAGAGAATTTTCAAACTGCAGACAACCTTTGCACATCTAACTATATTCAAAGAGTCGAGACTGAGACTGAACACATAAAATCTCCATACAGGGATATACTGTTGTACCCTCTCTCTCTCATGCACATACACATGAATGCAAGCACACATGCACGTGAAATTGTTCACATGCATTCTTGCACATATACACTCTTCCACAGGTGGATCTACTCACGTTCCATGGGTCCATGGCTTGCTGTGTAGGGCCTCCATATTACATGTAGATGGGATAGCTCAACTAACCACAATTGTACTGCACTTTATGCCTGATTTGTATAGTTATTATATATATAGTAATGGGTCCGTAGACTCCATACTAAATGAAATATGCTAAATGAGTTTTTCAGGTTTTTTCGTTTTATTTTTAAATTCTATGACCATACAGATGTGATCTATGTACTTGATTTTATAGGGATCAACTCTTGAAGTGTTCGATTCCGACACATCACATGGGTGAGTTTTTATAACGTTTGAAAAATCAACGGTCCAAAATCTTTGTAAATTTTGAGGCTCCAAATATCATTTTTTTCATCGACAACACATGATCCAGGTGTGGATTCCTCGTAAATCGACCATGCCCAAAACATTTATGGGGTTGGAACTGCGAAAAAAACACCGGAAGAGCAGAAAAACCCATTTTGCACGTTTCATTTGTTAAAATATGTTATACATATATATCTATATATGTCACATACAATATATTACATATATATGTCTATGTGTCTATCTACATATATAAATATATACTTTTTTTGTAAATACTCACTAGGGGTAAAATAGTCTTTTCACATTTTCACGCATATTGTAATTTTCCTTTTTTCTTTTCCTCCTTTTCCTTTTTTTCTTTTCTTATTATTTTTCTTTTTTCACCTTGGAAAGGCCCCTCGAGAAGGACGTTGGAGCATCCGACAATCATATTTATGACCGTTGGAAGGGCTCCAACGTCCCTCTAGGAGCCCTTCCAACGGTCATATTTATGACCGAAACTCTTCAACAATTTATAAAGATGAACACCTCTACATCCTCCTCCTCACCCTCCACTCCCGGTGCCGCCATCTCCTCTTTTCCAGATATGACATCTTGGATTCTTGATTTGGGTGCCTCCTTTCATATGACTCAAAATGCATCACTTTTGTCAAAACCAAGTCTCAATAAATTTGAATCATATGTTTTCACCGCCGATAGAACATCCTTGGACGTTGAAGGCATTGAAAACCTTGCGAAAACTTATGACCAAAACAAAGATTTTTTTGTTCCCAAAATCTGAATTATTCCAAAACTTAATTTAAATTTTTTTTCTGTTTCTCAAGTTTCTGATTTTGAATTTAATGCCTCTTTTTCACCTACCCATTGCTATGTGCAGGATCTCCGGTGCGGGAAGCGGATTGGGCAAGGCCATAGAAGAAGGGATCTTTATTATATGGACTTTTTGTCTTTGCCATCCAAATCATTTTGTAATCATGTTCTATCTAAAGATATTGAGACTTGGCATAAGAGGCTTGGACATCCTAGTATTTCCAAGTTGTATCTTTTTCCTTTTTTGAAAATTTTTTGTAATACAAATACATTTACATGCAATGATTGTATTCTTAGAAAGATTCATTCGTTTCCGTATTCGCATAGTAATTTTGTGTCAAAAAGACCTTTTGTACTTGTGCATTTCGATGTATGGGGGGCGGGACCCGTTATGTCCAAAGGGGGTTATTCCTACTATGTTACTTTTATTGATGACTTTACTAGATATACATGGGTATACATTATTAAAAACAAATCCGATGTCTTCACTAATTTTAAAGAATTTCATGTTCTTATTCAAAATCAATTTCAAAACAATATAGCTATATTTAGATTCGATTCTGGAGGTGAATACATGTCTAAAGATTTTCAAAATTATTTCAAAACAAATGAAATTTTACACAAACGATTTTGTCCTAAAACTCCGCAACAAAATGGTCTTGCGGAAAGGAAACATAGACATTTAATTGAAACTACAAGAACACTTCTTGTCTCTAAAAATGTTCCTAAATTTTTTTGGACCGAAGCTCTTCTTACCGCAACATATCTTATCAATCTTATGCCCTCTTTTTCTTTAAAAAATGTATCACCATTTGAAAATTTATTTAAAATTACTCCAGATTTTAATAGACCAAGGATATTTGGATGTAAATGCTTTGTGCTTGTTCAAAGACAAGATAAATTATCACCCAAAGCTTTTGAATGCATATTCATTGGCTATGGTGAAAATAAAAAAGGCTATAGATGCTATGATATTCGAAATAATAAACTCTATGTATCAAGAAATGTAAACTTTCTTGAAGAACAAAATGGATTTGATGTTCACACATCTAGAGAAGACATTGACTATTTCTTCCTATTTGATCTAGCTCCTAGAATTGAGTCTCCTGATGCAATTATTTGCGATAATACTTGTGATGACATTTCACATCATAATGATATGCCACAACATAGTAATATTTCTCAAAATGAGAACCTTAATGATATAAATGGATATACCCGGTGGTTGAAAAATGATCATCAACCTGCTCTTGAGAGATATTCCCAAGACTCCTCCTTGGAAGAACCTATTGATCCACCTAGGAGATCTTCTCGTAATAGTAGGTCACCACAAAAATTTGTATCTTATGAATCTTTCTCACCTAATTATAGGGCTTGTCTCATGTTAATACATTCATATCATGAGCTTACTTTATTTAAAGAAGCTAAAGATCATACACATTGGATTGAAGCTATGAAAGTTGAATTAGAGGCTCTTAACAAAGCTCAAACTTAGATCATTATTCGTCAACCATTATGAAAAAAGGCAATTGGGTGTAGATGGGTATATAAAGTCAAAACCAAATGTGATGGATCTCTAGAGAGATACAAAGCTCGTTTGGTTGCAAAAGGCTATGCCCAAGAATATGGGATTGATTATGAAGAAACCTTTGCTCCTGTACCTAGAATGACTAGTGTGCGAACATTAATTGCCTTAGCTTCCATTAAGCAATGGTTGATATATCAACTTGATGTTTAAAATGCATTTTTAAAATGAACTCTATGTGAAGAAGTTCTTATGGATCCTCCGTCAGGTCTTGAAATTGGTTAAGGAAATATTCTAAAGTTAAATAAAGCTCTCTATGGTCTTAAACAAGCACCAAAAGCTTGATATGATCTTTTTAGCAAAGTAGTTCTCGATAATGGTTTTTCTTCATGTTATACTGATACTGCTTTGTTCGTTAAAAATTCTAATGAGCACATTACAATTTTGTTATTATATGTTGATGGCATGATTATCACAGGTAATGATAAGAAGGGTATTGACCTTATTAAAAATATTCTTAAAAAAAATTTGATATGTTTGACCTTGGTTATCTATGGTATTTTTTAGGAATTGAAGTTGCATACTCCCCCAAGGGGTATGTTCTCTCTCAGAGTAAGCTTGCTTTCGACATTATTGATCGGTCTGGGCTGACAGATGACAAGAAGGTGGAGACGCCAGAAGTGATCAACGCCAAGATGAGAGCCAGTGATGACACTCCTTTAGCAGATCTCACACCTTATCGTCAATTGATTGGGTCACTAACATATTTATCTATCACCAGGCCCGATATTTCTCATGTGGTTCATAATGCAAGCCAATTTCAGACTGCTCCCTCCACCATTCACATGGCCACTGTCATGAGAATTATCAGATATTTGAAAAGCACCGTAACAAAAGGATTATTCTTACCCTCTTCTTCACCTCTTACTTTACTTGCTTATACTGACTCTGATTGGGGGGTAACCCCGATGATCGTATTTCTACCACAGGTTATTATGTGTTTCTTGGAGAGTCACTTATTTTATGAAGGTGTGAGAAGCAACATAAAGTTTCTCTCTCTTCTACCGAAGCAGAGTATCGTGCGATGATCACTACCACCACTGAAATTGTATGGTTAAGAAGTTTGCTTAAAGATATGGGAGTCTCATTCTCAACTCCTTCAAAGTTGTGCTGCGACAACAAGAGTTCTATCTATATTGCCAGCAATCACACCTTTCATGAAAGAACAAAGCACATTGAGATGGATTGTCATTATGTTCGTGATGAGTTTTTAAGGGGCACCATTCAATTGCCATATGTTCCTACCGAGTACCAGTTGGCGGACTTTTTCACCAAAGCTTTGCCATCGCCTCGTTTCTACTTTCTCCTTAACAAACTCTCGGTGGTCTCACCGTGTGTTTGAGGGGGGGGGGTGTTAAAATATGTTATACATATATTTCTATATATATCACGTACACATATATATTACATATATATGTCTATGTGTATATCTACATATGTAAATATATACTTCTTTTGTAAATACTCACTAGGGGTAAAATAGTTTTTTACATTTTCACGCATATTGTAATTTTCCTTTTTTCTTTTCTTCCTTTTTCCTTTTCTTTTTTTTCTTTTCTTATTCTTTTTCTTTTTTCACCTTGGAAAGGCCCCCCTAGAAGGAATGTGGAGCATCCAACGGTCATATTTATGACCGTTGGAAGGGCTCCAACGTCCCTCTAGGAGCCCTTCCAAGGCCTCCTCTTTTGTCTATAAATAAAGGGGTTTCCCCTCATTGTAAAGTATGCTTCTTTGAAGCCTTCTTGAGTGAAATATATTTTTTTCCTCTTCTTTTGAGTGTTTTTGCCACTTTTGTGGTTTTGTTGTACTCTTGCCCATTAGTGGCTATTTGTGTATGTGTGTGCTCTCTTGTTTGCTCTTGGAGACATCGCTCCTCTTATTCGACACTTCATTACATCATTTAGCATGTTTCATTCAGCAAGGACCCATTTCTCTCTCTCTCTCTCTCTATATATATATATATATATTCTTAGGATTCCTATGTATTTTCTTTATTTTGTATTTGTAATAGGTTATGTTTAGTAGGGGCATTTTTGTACTTTTTATTTTTCATTTTTTCGAATCTCTTCTAGTCGTTGGGACTAGCTTAATGGCTAGTTGGACTAGCCCTCTTGCGCTCCTTGTTCTTTGTATATATGGGATCTCTTCCATATATTTTGTAGTGCTTTTCTTAAGCATTTTACAGTGAATAAAATATTATTTTTTATATTGCTTGTGCTCTTTTGTGTGCTATTGTGAGTGTGCCCTAGTGGCCTTGTATTTGCCCATTGGTGGCTAGTGTTTTGCCTTTGTGGGCTTGTGCTTAAGCACTTTCTTGTATGCTCTTAGTAGCATTGTGAGTGTACTTTTTGTTTGTAATTTCGTTACATGGTTTCAGAGCCATAGGCTCTTGTGATCCTATTGTACTTCTTCGAGGGTCGTGGTTGCGGTAATCTTCAAGTGTTGCTTGTAGCTCTCTCTTCCAAAGATTGCCGAGAAGGAACCCGTGACGGTGATCTCATTAAGTTCAACGATTCCAAGTACCTTATGTGGGCCGCTACCATGGAAAATCATCTAAAAAAAAGAAGCTTTGGTGGTATGTTAGTGGTTGTACTTGTGAGCCACAAATCATACTTACAAAGAAAGATGATCAAATTAAAGTGCTTGATGATGATGAATGAGAGAAGGCCCTTGAAGAATATCATGTCAAGATGAAGGATTAGAAAGCCGAGAATGCCCAAATTTTGTCTTGGTTCCTAAATAGCATGGAACTCAAGATTGCCGCAAATATTATCAAAATTTAAAAAGGCGTCTGATGCTTGGATTTTTTTCAAGAGTTTGTTCCTGCAAAAAGATTTAGTGCGATAATACTTTCTTCAAGAGAAGATTCTCACTACGAGACAAGGAGATAAAAGTATGAGGGATTATTATGGATCCCTCTCCCCTTTATGTGTTGAGTTGGCATTACTTAAAACCTAAGTGAGAATGTCCGACCATTAAAATGAGGCAAAAACAATTAGAAAAAGAAGATCTATTCACTTTTCTCTTCAAGTTAAGACTTGAGTTTGAACAAGTTAGGCCCTCTATATTACATAGGACCATTGCTACTTCTCTTGATGAAACTCTAGCCGAGGTATACCTCGCTGGAACGTGGCTTGGTATGTCCAAAGGAGGAGAGTAAGTTCTTGCCTTATCAAGATCTGACAACAACATTAGAACATATAAACTTTCTCACTTTGGAAGAAACAACAATTATGGAGGAAGAAGAATCACGTCATTTTTGCAATGAACCAAGACATACCAAATCAAAATGTTCTAAACTCAAGAAGGTGAGCGTTGAAGAATCATCCAAAAAGAGAGATGAGACAAACAAAAAAGATCTTAAGGATATGTCCATTAACCAATTTGTGGAGGCTCTTCAACAATTCCTTAAGTTGTCTTCAACTCATTTTCGGAGTTGTGGTATCCACATCTTTTTCTCTCTGTATGTGCTCTTCGATACTTGCCAGCGGTTGGCCTTCTTGCATCAAGACACTTCCTATAGCAAAGTTGCATCAGTATGGACTTCGAAGGTCTTGACATGGTCTTGCAATCGTAGCACAGGCTCCTGGGCAACTGCTTGCCTTAGGTCCGACTTCTTGGCACTTGTCAGGCCAATGGCATTATGTCCTTTTTCCCTTTCATATGACACCCTTTGAATCTCTTCTATCCGAATGCACTAAATCTTCTTATAACTCTTGTGTTTCAACCGTTGATGGTACCACTTTAGAAATTAAAAGCTTTAGGATTTTTAAAAATATTTTCAAAGAATTTCAAGTTCCTAAAGTTAGAGTTGTTCTTAAACTTAACTTAAACTTGTTTTTCGCTTCTCAAATTTTGGATCATGGGTATGAGGTCTCCTTCTCATCTAAAAAGTGTTGGGTGCCAGATCGCGCCGATTGGGGAAGGGCATACGAGGGAAGTGTTAAAATATATACATATTTATATATGTATATATTGACTTGTTTATTTATATATATTTTGATTATGCTCTTTGTAATTAGTAATGTCCTATAAGGGCATTTTGTCATTTCATTATTATGTAATAGGAGCTGTCCATTAGGGGCAGCATTGTACTTTTTAATTTTATTTTTCTGTTATTTTTGTATTTTGGCCCTTTCACATTTGTGATAGGACATTCTTGTAAATGGCCCTTAGAGTCGTTGAGAGCTCCTCAATGACTCGTAGAGTCTTATAAAGGCCTATTTAAAGAGGCTTTTTGCCTCTCTTTGGGATGCTTGTCTCAGTCATTTTCAATATAAAATATTTTTTATATTTTGTGTGTTCTCTCTCTAATACTCATTGTGAGTTATTTGTGCTAGCCTTTGTGGCTTATTGTATTTTGCTCATTGGATGCTTTTGTGTTTGTGCACTCTTTGTAGCCCGTTAGTGGCATTGTACTTGTGTGAATTTGGTTTCATTACAATGAGATCTCTACTACGTGGACTTTCTTCACATTCCCAAAGAATATTTTTGTAATTTTGTAAAAGAAAAGGATATCGATTTACGACGCAAAAGGTTGGGCCATTCGAATGTGTCTAACTTTTTCTTTTTCATTTTTCATTTTTTGAAGGATTTTTATATTGAAAAAGAATTTGTATTGATTTATTCTTGGGAAAATGAAATTCATTCTTTTTGTTTATAGAACCTTTGTCTTCCAAAAACCTTTTGAACTTGTGCATTAGGATGTATGGGGACCAACTCCTGTTGTATAAAAAAGAACCTTCTCTTATTATATTGTGTTTATTGATGATTATACTCGGTATACTCTTTGTTAGTCTTAAATACGAAGCGTTCTCATGTTTTAATGAATTTCAAGAACTTGTGAAAAATCAATTTTAATCCAATATTATTATTTTTCGATTGGACTCTAGAGGAGAGTATTGCCTAATGACTTCAAAAATTATTTCAAATAAAATAAAATTACTCATAAAAAATCTTGTCTAAAAACTCAACAACAAAATGGTTTGGCCGAAAGAAAATATCGTCATATAATTGAAACCACGAGAACTTTACTTATTTCTAAAAACGTTCCAAAGAATTTTTGGGCCGAAGGTGCACTTATCGCGATATATCTTGTAAATAGAATGCCTTCATCTTCTTTACAAAACATTTCTCTAATTGAAAAATTCTATAAAACCACTCTCGATTTTAGTAGACTAAGGGTATCTTGGGGTGCCTCAACTCGACGGGATTTGGAATCAAAATAATTTCAAATTATTCTGATTCCAAATCTCAGGGCAACCTGTGAGATTTGAAATCTCACGGGTTACCGTGATTTCGAATCAGAATGATTCAAAATCACAGGCTGCCTGAAATCTCATGTTCGGTTGAACATGAGATTTCAGGCTTTTAGAATTGTTTTCTCAAGTTCTCCTGAGAAAGCGATTATGTGGGAACAAACCAAACATCCCCTAAGAGTTTTTGGATGTAATTGCTTTATATTTATTGAAGGAAAAGATAAGTTTTCTCCTAAGGCCCTAAAATGTGTTTTTTGGTTATGCGGAAAACCAAAAAGGATATAGATGCTATGATTTAAAAAATGACAAATTGTATGTTTCAAGAAATGTAAATTTTCTTGAAAATGAAAGTGGTTATTGTATAGATAAACCTAAGGATGGCATTGGGTACCCTTCTTATTTGATTTATTTTTAAAAATTGATAAATCTAATGATGATTGTGAATTAGAGATTGAGCATGATAATGATGTAATTATGCATATTGATAACTCTAGTGATTCTATAAATGTTGATGTGTCGGCTCATGATATTCAACATTTTCTCAAAGAACGGTTGAAAATCCTCCATATGCATTTGATAGATATACTGAAACCCAAATTTCTGAAGGACCTAACATTAGGAAATCTGATTGTATTTTTAGGCCTCCTGATAGATTTGTATCCTATGAGTCCTTTGTGCCTAGGTATAGAGTTTGCCTGATATCCATTCATTCCTTTCATGAACCCTCTTCCTACAATTAAGGTGAAGCCCTTCTCGAATTGGTAGATACCATGAACCTAGAATTAGGAGCTTTAGAAAAAGCTAAAACTTGAGAAATTCAATCACTACCTATAGGGAAAAAGATGATGTAGGTGGGTCTATAAAGTTTAAATTAAAGGAGATGGATCTTTAGAGAGATACAAGTTTAGATTAGTAGCCAAGAATTACTTTCAAGAGTATGGTATTGACTATGAGAAAATATTTGCACATGATGACTAGTATAATGACTCTTATTGCCTTAGCGTCCATTAGAAAATGATCTATCTACCAATTAGATGTTAAGAATGTCTTTTTAAACAGTGACCTAAATGATTTAGTGTATGTTAAATTATATATATATGTTCTATGTAAACTGAAATACCCATCAGTGGTATTTCAATCATTTCACTCATGTAATAAGTACTAGCCTAATAGGGGAATTTTCTTTTTATTGCTTTTTTTTTTCTTTTTTGTAAGATATGGTTGTTGGGGCAGCCCAACTAGTCGTTGGGCTAGTCTCCAACTATCATACATAAAATATGATTGTTGGACGTCTCATCATAATCCATACCATAAAATATGACCGTTGGGATAAAATCAATCTTATGGTGCACATCTTGACAACAGAGTTGAACGTCTCATCATAATCTAGACCATACCCCTGGGTGTAGCCTTTTGCCACAAGTCTAGCTTTGTGCTTCTCTATTGAGCCATCGGGTTTATACTTTATCTTATAAACCCATTTTGAACCGACTATATTTTTCTTATTAGGCCTTTATGTAACTTCCCACGTTCGACACTCATAAAGGGCCTTCATTTCTTCATTCATAGCCTCCACCCATCTTTGATTTTTGGCAGCTTGATTATGCGATCTGGGCTCATCATGCTTAGTTATCTCAATTAAGAACAATTGATGATCTATAGAGAAACTATCATAACTTACCCATCTCTCTATTGGGTGTCAGATCCTTCCTAGTCTTCTTGGCTCAATAAGGTTTTCTCCTACACGCAGAATCTCCTGGGTTGCCGGTCCTTTTTCTGCAGCTTTGAATCTTTTACTGTACACTGCACCCTCTTTGTACGAGTGAAATTCAGGTAAGGGCTGATCAGCTGCATCTTGTTGTACACTACCTCGTTCAACACTCTCTATACCTATCTGCTCATCTTCCATACTTATTTCAGGTGATTAAAGGACATTGGACAAGGTAAGAGACTTGAAATTAGACATGAGAATGAAAATTTGACCAATATGTGATATGAGATATTGAGTTCCATCACCAGTTACATTACTTATTCCATTATAAGGAATCAATTTAGAAAAATTACCCACATCACCACTTATATGATTTCTTGCACCAGAATCAATATACCATATCCTTTGCTCATTTTGTTTCATATTCAGCCTGGTAATGCTAATAACACGTTCTTGTCCAAGGTAATATTGGTGGAACTATTTGTCCCACTCGATTGAGCCTTCTGTTGACCTTGATTTTCACTTTCCTAGGATCATCTTTGTATCAATAATTCGCCTTTATGTGACCAGGTTTCTTGCACAAAAAGCAAGTGGGAACACCACGTCCTCTGATTATTTGTCCAAGGGTGCATATTGGGCATGTGCAACAAGCCACACCCACCTCCATTGTTCCTTTCTCAACCTCTGCCTCCATGAAAACCACGGGAGACGAACTTGAGTTATCAGACAAACCTTTAAGTGACATCTCATAGTCAAGTAACTTGAGTCTCAGATTCTCAAAGGTTGAGAGCTTCTCAAGGCATGACATGGTGGTAGCTAGAATATGATACTCTGAACCTAACCCATTGAGGGCTTGCTGCATACTATATTTATCTGAAACTTTACACCCAATAAGAGCAAGCTGATTTGTTATTCTCTTAATCTTGTTTAGATAATCTAAAATACTGGTATTTCTATCCTTTTTAAAATTTTAAAATTCTCGCTTCAAATACATGACTTTAGACTCATATATCTGAGAATATGCCTGAGCCAAGTGTATCCACAATTGCATAGTTGTGCAATCATCTGGAATCCTAATCAAAACTTCTTGAGAAAGGGTCGAAGTGATATAAGCAACAAGTGCTTGAGCCTTCTTCATCCAATTGATAAAAGTCAGATTTCTAACCAGCATAGATTTGATGATCTGTCATTTCTCATCTTTTTCTTCTTGTAAAACAAAATCTGGAGGGACCGAGACAGAGTCATCCCAGTGTCGTGGTAGATCCTAACTCCTTATGAAAAGAGTAATTTGTCTTTTCCAAATCAACAAATTGGAATTATTGAGCTTTTCTAAGACTAACTGTGGAAGAAAATTAACCAAAAGATTTGGAGAATATTGAACAGAATCCATGACACGATATAGGTAATAATGACATAAATAAAGAAAAGTAAGGCAGGGATGATTCAAGAATAAAAGGAAAGACCGAGAAACAATGAGAAAAGTAACCTACTCCATATGGTCCATCATTATACGAGAAA
This sequence comes from Nuphar pumila, assembly GCF_984573655.1. NCBI lineage: Eukaryota > Viridiplantae > Streptophyta > Magnoliopsida > Nymphaeales > Nymphaeaceae > Nuphar > Nuphar pumila. Next base: position 142,522,595 of record NC_143252.1, on the reverse strand, counting down.
TAAATGGGATCATAAAAGCTACATTTTTTTCCGTGCAGTATCAGAAAATCAGATCCCTTGTATCAACAACTTTGTTATAATCAATATGGATCAATAGCAACCTTTTAACGCAAAAGGATGTAGGCTACACAAGATTAGAGAAAATACCAAGAAAGATTCTAGGGATTTAGGATAAGATTCATGCAAATCACAAAGAAAGTTTTTTACAATAGGTCGATCACAAAAGAAAACACGCAGATCAGATATGATATGCAATATTTTAATATATCAAATCTGATCCTTGAAAGAAAGGACAAAAGAACCTAACTTGTAAAGCAAGTTAGTGCGATAAGATATTAAATCGAGATGATAGGAAGAAGGATGAAAACCAGACTAAGAGACTGATTAAAATAAGATATTCAAAAGAAACCAGATGGAGAAGAAGAGAGAACAAAAACAAAATATAAGAAGAAGAGATCTGGAAAAAAAATAAAAATCTCTAAGAACTTACCTTGGATAGCCCAATCAATGGAACCTTGCTCTCATACTATGAAAGATTTTGGTATCTTGCTGTAGTTTCAGAGATGCTGCTGAGAAGAGGAAGACGAGAATAGGGCTGGACAGAATTCTGAAATCACGTTTTCCTAATGTTAGAACGTGTGGGTCTACTTTCTATCATATATGAACTTACCTTTTTGTAATGTTACATTAGCCCATTAATACAAAAGAGAATACACAACAAATAGGAGTAATAAAGAAAACATAAATAATACTAAAAGACACATGTGAATAAAAATAACACCCCAAGCTGAATGTATTGGATTTGGGTATGGATCCGATCCAGATCACATCCCAATATGAATGCAGTCTTGAAGATAGTCAGATATATCAAAAATACTATAACTAAAGGGCTTTTCTTATCCTCTTACTCTTTTTTGGAATTAATTGTTTATATTGTTGGAGATTGGAAATGAAATCCTAATGATACAGTCTCAACTACTCGATTTTGTGTGTGTTTAAGGGACTTGAGTCTCTAATATCTTGGAGGTGCAAGAAGCAATAAAAGGTCTTGCTATCTTTAACGAAAGTTGAATATCGTGCCATGACAATGACAACTATGAAGATTATTTGGTTGAGAAATCTTCTAAAAAATATGGAAGTCGTCATCTCTAGTCCTTCGAAGATGTGCTGCGACAACAAGAGTGATATCTACATTGCGAGCAGCCATACTTTCCATGAACAAACAAAGTACATAAAGATGAATTGCCACTATGTTAGAGAAGAGTACTTAAGAGAAACAATTGAATTGCCCTATGAGACTTCCAAGTGTCAGCTGACAGATTTTTTTTCACTAAGGCCTTACCTTCACTTCGTTTCATTTATCTTCTATGCAAATTTTTGGTTATCACACTATAAGTTTGAGGGAGAGTGTTAAATTATATAGTTATTATATATATGTATGTATGTATATACATATGTATATGTGTTGATATATATATATATATACATATGTATGTGTTGATATATATATATACATATGTATATGTGTTGATATATATATATACATATATATGTATATATTTTTAGGATTTTATGTATTTTCTTTATTTTGTATTTGTAGTAGATCATGCCTTGTAGAGGCATTTTTGTACTTTTTTATTTTTCATTTTTTGAATTCTTTCTAGCCGTTGGGACTAGCCCAACTAGCTGTTGGACCAGCCCTCTTGCTCTCCTTGTTCTCTATATATATGTGATCTCTCCCATATATTTTGTAGTGCTTTTCTTAAGCAGTCTACAGTGAATACAATATTATTTTTTATACTCTTTTGTGTGCTATTGTGAGTGTGCCTAGTGGCCTTGTATTTGCCCATTGGTGGCTAGTGTTTTGCCTTTGTGGGCTTGTGCTTACGCACTTTCTTGTATGCTCTTAGTAGCATTGTGATTGTACTTTTGTTTGTGATTTAGTTTTGGTTTACCCAGTTGTAAGACTTGGGCCAGTCTTGTATCTTGAACCCTGATGTAATCTGGTCTGATGTACACTATATCAGTGTAATACTCTCCTTTTTCTAGCACCTCAAGCTCAGTTTTTCTCTAGTTATGTGTTGAAACTTTCACGCCTACTGTGTTTTTGTTCCTCTGAATAAGTGATGAAACACTTTAAATAAATTCATATTTTTCTTATGTGCAATTTTAGTAATGATTCATTAGAAGGATATCAGGTTCGTACCAAATTGGGTTTAACACCAAGATTGATTATTAAAAAGAAGAAAAAAAAGGTTCCACTATATCCATTTCCTGTGCCCTATCTTACATAGGTACAGGTACAGGTCTGGGGTACGACACAGGAATTTCCGAAACAATGCGTATGGGCCTATGGCTATATATATATATATATATATATAGAGAGAGAGAGAGAGAGAGAGAGAGAGAGAGAGAGAGAGAGAGATGCACAACTATACTATATTTTACAAAATACTTTGCACATGAAGTTGTAGAGGGTGAATTCGAACTAATGGTCTAAAACATGTTAAAGAAATATAACTAACAATTCATAATAAAAAAGTATACAGTTAACATTGGACTCATTTGATTCCGAGTGTTAACTACACATTCATTGGATCATTTAATGGATAACATGTGTTGAATGAAGTCTGAGACTCAGTTGACCCATACCCGAAGTACCCGCGCCAGTGTGGGTACATGGGTACGAATGGCTGGTAGAAGTGCCCATGTTACAGAGCTTGTGCCTCATATTTGTTATACATGTTTGTTTATCTTCATTTTTCTAATGGAACTACTTACAGGCTTACATGGCTCTCAATGATGTTGATGCTGCTGTTGAAAGTTTTAAGAAGGCTTCAGAGTTGGAACCAAATGACGGTTGGTGTACTTTCAACTATTCGGGAATTTAGTGACACAATTTATCTCTGGGGCTTATGGTTTATATTTTTTTCCTTGTATTCTACAGGAGGAATAAAGAAGGAGCTTGCGGCTGCAAGGAAAAAGGTTGGTGAAATGAATCTTGAAAAGGAATCATGGGTGCTTATAATGTGACACGTCCTTTAATGTAAAAAATGGTTTGCAGATTACTGACAGACGCGAACAGGAGCGGAAAGCCTATTCCAGAATGTTTCATTAAGTATGCAGGAACTATCCTCATTTGTAATTGAAATTTTACTGCTAAAAAATTCTTTAGATGATCTTATCCTGGGATAACATGCACAGTACCTGTGGCTGGCTCTGGTTTTCACCTTTGCAGTTGAATATTCCTGGGAGGAAATAAGCTGACATTGCACCGAGCAGCATCCGATATGTTTCACTTCCATACAGTATTGTCAACTTGCACTAACTCTAGGTGGGTAGGTAAGCATTCCCATTGTTTGTTTTCCTTGATACAGACATTTTATCAGGTCATATAAGTTCGTCAAATTTCAGGATCCTTTTTTGGAAGGGCCAAGGATAATTCTGGATCCCTTGAGTGATATGTGCAGGAAGCTCAATTGCACCATTTTTGTTGTGGGTAGTTGTTACTTACGGTTAGGGTGGGATGTGAATGGATTGGTAATGTTTTCTCTTTTGCAAGTGAAATGTAGCATAATTAACATTTGATTAATCCTGGCTGTTTTCTTGTTTTTACTTATGTCTAGATTCCATGGATAAAAGATGTTACTAAAATTGTTGATGCCCATGAAGTCTCATTATTTGGCGCCTTTCCCTTCATTCTCTTTGCGGTCCAACTTTTCCAGGCTTACTCTTTTTACTGTAGCCGTTATTGCTTGTGCATTAGTTCCACTGTGTATGAGATTTATGATCACTATCGGGTTAAGTGTAAAAAAGAAATGCTTTGTATATACATTTGAACCATTGTTAGTCATATTTCCTTATATCTAGAAATAGGAGCCGTACAAGGTCTCTCTCTCTCTCTCTCTCTCTCTATATATATATATATATATATATATATAGGGTTAATATTTGCTACTAATGAGGGCACGAAACTAATGAGTAGAAATCATTTTTTTCTTAAAAAATTTCCATTTTTTTGTAGATCAAATGTTACATATGAGATCTACGTGGTTTGTTTAGTAAGAAACTTGTTTTGAATTATGTGATTATGACAAGTAATTATGTTTTTAAAGGGATCCAAAAATCAATGGCCCACAATGTGCCAAAATTTCATAACTCAAAAGATCACATTTTTACATCAGAAAAGCACAATTCAAGGCTTGATCCTTAGCAAACAAACCATGCTGAATACATCTGTGGTTAGATTGAGTCGATACAACTTGCACCTATGATTTCTAGCTCATTAGTTTCATACCTTCATTAGTAGCCAATAATAATCTATATATATGAAAATATTGGTTATCTTCAAGTGTACCATACCCTCTAATATAAACAACCCATTCCATCACATTTTCTTGAAGTTTTTGTGGTTCAAGCTCTACGGATATGAGCCCCAAAAGGAGTGGGATGGGACCTAGGCCAGTAGACAAGTGGTCTAGGTTCAAATCCAATGGGTGTCACCCCTTGCAAAGCGTGCAGACTCCATGGGGTCCAGGGATAAGCCCACGTAGTTTTAAGCTGCCAAGGCAGAGGCGGTAAATATGGCAGGCAAAGCCATCGTGGCTAGGTCTTTGATCCTGGAGGTGGTTTCTTGGTGTAAATAAAAAAAAAACTCTAAGGATATGATTTATATGGTTTGTTTAGTCAAAATCATGTTTTAGATCGCCCAATTGTATAAGCAGATTTTCTAAAGGCTTCAAAATTCAACGGTCCATAATGGGTAAGACGTATGTATAAAAACTTCATGAGTTTTTACATTGATCAAAAATGTATTCAAGCAAAAAAGAGTGTCAACCACTACATGGTGTCATGATTTTGAAACACAGTACATGCATGCGTAGGTTTCGTGGATATTTTGAAAATATAATGTCAATGTCAATGTCAATGTCATGCTTTTGAGTTTATGTGCTTATTTTAGACATGACTTTTCTTGTTTGCTTGTCTTTCTTACATTTTATAAACTTTTACATATTTTATTTGCTCTTTTGTATAAAGATAATTGCTAAAGCTATTTTATTCTCTTTAGTTAGACTCTTAATTGTGTGGACCCTTCTTCCTTTACAAGTTTACATGTAAGAGGGTTTGGTTGCTTCTCGGGGTGTAACTGGATCGTGTATACCCGAACCGATTATATCCGACCCAAACCAATATAGGTGGACCTGTGGGTTTGGATCGGATTCAAAATATAGACCCGAAGTGAAAATGGTTTGGGTCTTGGGTATTGTAATTGAAGACCCAAACCCGAATAGACTCGACTTGATTCTGTACTCAGACCCAAATGGTTCTCCACATTTTAAAACCGAATCTGACCCAATTATATACCTTAACCCGAACCAACCCAACTATACACCTGAACCCAAACCAACCCAACTATACACCTGAACCCTAATGGTACGTGAACCCGCTTCATACCTGATCCATATGAAACTTTTCAATTGGTAAACATTATATATTCAATTAAACATTTAAAGATGTTGATAAACTTAAAATTAATATGCATTGCAATTTTGGTAATCTAAATTTTAATTAATTTTTGCATATACTTCCTATTACCCTTTTGTGATGAAAATTGTCGGATTTCAAGTGAATCCCAGAACAATACTGGATTTGATACATTTTGAATATAATATATCATTGATTTTTTTAGTATGTTTGGTTTGAGTGAATGTATTTTTTTTATATTCAGATTTTGACATTATTTAGAATAGATATCAAGCTTTTATTTTGTTAGCATATAATCTTGGTAATGAACAGTTGATTTTATTAATTTACATATTTTTTATTGGCGAGTAATTAGGTCTTAAATACTGATCATATCAAGACCCGAGCTGAAACCCGAACCCATTAAGACCCAAACTTTTAAAACCTGAACTCGTTAACCTATACGGGTTTACTTTTTTCAGCCATACCTAGACCCTGAACCCGACCCAAATCAAAACGGGTCTACTAAAGACCTGACCTGGTTATACCTGAACCCGTTAACCCATATGGCTCAACAGTTTTAAGCTGTACCCCTAATTAGATGGGGTTGGGATTGGATCTTATTTTTATACCTTATTCACAATCAGTCTGACAAGACCCAAACCGGATCCGACCCAGTTAGGCCCCTAGTTGCTTCCATCCTAGGAACGGAAAATCTTACTCATGGGGCTTCATTTTTACTTGTATAAATTTGATTCACTTTTAGACCCAAGGGGTTTGACGTACTGGGATGGGGGCCTAAACTGTTAGACAGGCAGTCTAGGTTCAAATCCCATGGGTGTCACCCCCTGCGCAAGCTGAAACTTGCCAACTCCTTGGGGTCTAGGGGTAAGCCCTCAGAGTTTTACGCCGACATGGACAGAGAGCATAGTAGGGCAGGCTGAGCCAGCACGGTTAGGTTTCTGCACCTGTGGCGGTTTCTCCAAGTAAAACTAAAAAAAGAAATTTGATTCACTTTCATATTAGAAAATGGTTCACATTTTTGCAAAGGCCAAAGTGGAGGCCAGACAATGCGCCCGCCTGGACAGCCCAGCCCGGTTCATGGATGGGCTTGACCGGGTGGGGCTTGGCCTAGTTCGCAGCCAACAGCGTGGCTGTTAGGCTAATGGGCCTAAATTGCATGTCATCCTCTTGTATAGATGGGTATCTATTTCTCGAGTGCACGATCAGGTGCAATCACATTGCACACTTTGATTGTGCCACTTTACCTGGTTACCCTCTATCTTTGGCTGACAGCCTGTCAGTTGTGGGGATGAACTGCAAAAAATGGAGGGCAGTCAGGTTCCGCAGCACACTCAAAGTGTGCAATGTGATTTCACCTGATCTGCCGCCCTATTTCTTAGGCTGCTAACCAATTATAATTAATTTTTTACCTTTTCAGTGATGCCTATTTCTCTTTTGTTAGTTTATTTCATAAAATTAAAATGTATAGCTTTTATTTTTCAAATTTTTTTCCTAAGGGAAACTTTGCCGGTTCAGGGACCCGCCAGGCCATTAAAAGTAAAACCCCTTTGGTTTTCCTTTTTGAGTGCAAGGAGCTTCTGCTTTGATCACAAGGCAAGAGATGCACCACAGTTATCGAACTGTCATGATCAATGTTGTCAGTTTCGGCAGAAAATCGACACGCTTTACCCCTGAATTGGCTATTTTTAATCAATATAAAAAATATTTTTAAAATATTATTTTAATGGCTGTAACATGTGTCACGTTCTGATTGGCACATAATATTTTTAATTATTTTTTGGCTGATTCAGAATGATTCATTGGCCAAACGATACAGGGCCGATATCGGATACTGACAACATTGCTCATGATGCATGGAGCCCTTGTGGGCAACATATTGAGGCTTGCACTTGAATATGGTGACAATTAGCATCCTAACAGACTATCTGAAATTTGGTAAATGTTTGGCAATAGTTAGGTTTCCTGTTATTTCCAAATCTCTGAGGATACAATATGCGTGGACAGGGAGGATATGAATTAAAGAGTTTTCATTAGGGTTTTAAGTCCAATTGAGAATTGAAGCAAATCAATTAGGGGGGCAGTATGGTTAATGGGTGCACTTTCCCATTAGCCAAGACGGCTGCTATCCCATGTGGTAAGCGGGGTCTTGTGTCAAGCAGAAGGCCCAGGATCGAATCCCTCTGCTGCGTGGATCGGCTGTTGTTCTGGTAGGGGTCTGTCCAACCCCAGCTTGCCTTTCAAAAAAAAAAAGAGGGCTCGTATTCAGGGTTTTGCCCTTTGGGCGGTTGGTTTATAGTGGATACAACTGGAGTGGTTTAACTATAGTTACAGGAAGCGCTTCCCTAAGGGGGAAGCGTGCTTCCGAAGTGGAAAGCACCATACTTCCTCTAAAATGTGGAAGCATGAGGAAAACTCACTTTCTGTTTATGGGAAGCAAACTTTCCACTTGCATGACTTTTGTTTCTCACTCACTTTTCTCTTGTTTTTCTCTCTTGGTCTTTGTTATTATTTGTTTTTGTTTTTTTTTTTGCTCCCCCTCACTTCCAACTTGTTTTCCCTTTGTTCTATTGACATTTTTTTATCGTTTCTCACTCTTTCACAGTTGCTTCTAAAACCAATCATGCATGTTGCATCGCTTTCCTGTTCCCACTTTATGCATGGCTTCTCGTATCCGTTCTACTTTCTAGTAATTATTAGGTCACTCTGTCATCAACAAGGGCTGAGGGTGAGCAGGTACTGAAACCCCTCAAGGGGGTATGGGTCAGGGTGGGCAGTTTCCACCCTAACCACAGAAGGCCAATGGTAGTGCCCAACGAGCCTCGAGTCCTGACCCTCCCATTTCTCAACTAAATCCCTAATCTCTAACCAAACTCATGTCATGCATAAGGCCAACTAACCCTAAGACTTCTTCAGTGTGCCCTTGTTTGGATATACTGATCCTAGCCATCCAATTAGCGCTTGGGATTAGTCCCTGCTACCCGGACCTGGATCTAACTCTAGCCTTCCAGTTGGATGGCAAGGATCAACATGGGATCATGCGACTAGGATAGGATCTGTTCTCGAGCCATCTCTACTCAAAAAGTGGACACTGGAGTTTGGATCCGGATCCTTACATGGATCAAGTTTGACCAAAACGGGTGGAATGCTTTAGGGATGTCAAAGGATCATATTTTATACAACAACTGGCACTCTGTTTAGTCTGATTTGGTAAGCCAAATTTGCTTATAATTGGATGTGGATATGGTTTTGACTTTTTGCTACTGAATCTGACAAATATCCAGATTTGATGGAAATTTGAATCCCATTACGTGTAAAAGACAAGATATGGTATGAGCTTTTCACATCCAAATTTGAATTCAAATCCATCTAATCATATCTGATATTGGCTACATCTGATCCAAATTCAAACTTTTTACATCCCTATAACCCTTGATTTTAACATAGAAACATAGAAAGTTGTTGGATCCAGATCCAGAATCCCCAATTTCTTGGCAAATGGCCTATTTTGCCGCACCATGGTTGGAAATTTTTTTACCCCAAAATCTAGGCAATATATAGGTTCAGGGTCCCAATCCTAAATAATTGGTTCTAACTCTCTAGATCTAAATTGGATCAAAACCCAAAAAATGGGATCATGCCCAGTATCAAAGGTTGGAACCAGAATCTTTTTTTATTTTTGTACTTGCTTTATTATCATAAAAACTATTTTTATTTTTACTTGTATTTGTATAAAAATCTGTCATATCAGTTTACATATTCTAGTATATATATATATATATGCACCTTTTAAAAAAAATGGCGTCTAGAATAGTGCCGATATATTTACCTCGCTTTTTCTCCGATGAGGGCCTTGTTACGTAAGCAAGCAAATTTTGATTAATAAAAGAGGTCACAACATAAGGGAGCCATAAACCGGCAGTGGGTCCCATCCAACAAATCGACCAACGGAAACCTACCTATTTTCGTTTAAGTTGGGCCCGCAGCCAGGCGGGCCTCCAGATCATTATTCCTTCCGACGTGTTCCGTGCCCTGCCACGTGGATGTCGACACTTAGAGAGAGAGAGAGAAGTCGGTGGGGGTTCCGACTGGAGGCCAGCTATGGGATTAACGGGGCAGCGAGGAAAACAACAAAAAATGCCCCCCCGCTTGTAACTGACCAACGACTTCCCCCTGGCGATTGCCGGAACAGCGTTTTTCACCGTCAGATCTCCACGTGGACGGACACAGATGCACCGCCGCGTCGTCTTTGGGGGACGCGGGCGGTCAACCGTTCAACGCCCTCCCCTTCACGCGAGATTCGTCCAGGCTGTCGTGGGGCCCACTCTCCCTCTCTCGCCCTCTCTCTTCTCTTATATTTTACAATATAAAAAAAATCTCGAAAGTGACAAGAGACCGATCTCAGCCGTCCGTTTCCTGCAAAGCCTGGCACACACGTGTCAACGTCCTCCGGTCCAGCTGTATCCCCGACGGTGTCAATCAGCCGAGGTGGGCCCCACAGATCATTTACCGCCGTATGACTCACAAACACACCTAATGTTCCCCCATTTGCTCTAAATTCCCATAATACCTCTCACTGAACACAGGAATCTTCCCTCCGTTGATGGGCAATTCCGTCAAACACTAATAACTCGTCGTTCCGGTTACGCCAACATCATCAGTTGAATTTATAAGATAAGCCTCCTGTCATTCTCTGCAACGTAGAATTTTGGGAAATTTATTCTCAAGGTCTTCTCCTCCTCCTTTTTCCTAAATCAAAAGCGCATCCGTTTGTGCTTTTACTTTTTACAATTGGCAGCACCAAATGGAAAAGCTTGACCTTACTGTCCTCCACCATAAGCTTCAAAACACAGATATTAAAGTGGAAATTAGTTGACTCAAAGTACAATATAAATAAGTTATGCCCAAAGAATGCTGCTCAAATGAATGGTATAAAGTTTGCACTTTAAGGAGAGTAAGGGTGTCAAAGGGTCCGGTTTGGTTCGGATCACCAAACCTCTGGCCCTGATTTTTTGTTATGGTATCGGGTTTGGATGAGTCTAATCAAACTCACCGTAAGAGAAATCATAATCCAACTTCATAAGAACTACATGAACCAGATCAGGAGGAGCTACGTAAGCTTGGCGTAAGCGAATTTGATGCATGTATATCTCATGCACGCTTAGCACACCTAAATATCTAAAGCGACATAATTAAATGGGTCCATAGAACGGGACGATACCAAAGTCTTTGGCATACGAGTGTGTAAGTTTACGAGGAATGGGTGTGCCGCCTTCTTGTGATGAGCACACGAGCAATTGAGGATCATAGAAACAGCTATGCATTCGAATAAAAAATTCTTATAGTTCAACTATGACATGAGGTGGTGGTACGAGAAAACACAATATTGCTCCTAAGAAGCTCAGCAATCAAGCTTTAGTGTGCACATTACTTCTCAAGTGCATATGCTCAACTTCATGCTCCATGCTACGGGGTCTTTTCAGCCACTCGCGGCTATGTGTCATACTTTTAAAACCATATTTTGTATCATTTTTACATTGAAAATTTACAGGTCTTAATCGAAACTCGAGTCAAGCCTGAGTCTCGGATAAAATTTCACAAACTATACCCAAGTTTATGTATTAATCGGATCTTCAGGTACATGCCTGGGTCAGGTCTTATTATTTATCACCATACTCGGATCAGATGGGGTTTGGTTTGGGTCGGGTCTGGGTAAACTCGACCCATTGACGCCCCTACATAGGCATCATTCCTTGTGTATGCCCAAGTAAAAATTAGGAGCTGGGATAGGAGTTAAAGCATTCGGCCAAAACTGGCCAAACCACCTTGTGGTGGTTGTTTGGAAACTGGTAGCTGGGATAGTTGTTTGTGTATTTGGAATGGAAAGTGAGGTCCTCATAACTTTGTATTTACACTAAAGAACGGAATCCACAGGAGGCGGTAGCTGACAAATTAGCTGCCAAATCCAAGATTTGGCAGTTCCCACTTACTCAAATGGCGCTTCCTATCCCAGTTATTAGTTTCCAAACAAGGCATTAAGTACATCTGACAAAGCCAGCACCTAGGTCTTTGTTCTTGGGAGCAATTTCTCCATGTAACTATCAAATAAACAAGTTTGCACTTAGAAGAAAACAAAAGGTTACACCTTTTTTTTAAATATAATAAAATTTACTTTAGAAATTTGAAATTGGATCATGAAGAAAGTTTTTTGACCCCCCTCCCCCCCCAAAAAAATAAAATAAAAATAAAACCTAACTATGAAATTTAAAAAATACTATATTTTAAAGTTGTTTTGGTGAGTTCAATCACTTGAATGCAGCTGACTATAATATTACCATTTTAAGGTTTAGTGAAAATCATTTACATATTACATGCATATTTATTTATATTTATATTCATTTACATCAATCTTATAGATGTGAGTTCCATGGTTTATTTAGTAATAAATAGGTTTTAAGTCATGCAATTGCAATGTGTAAGGATTTTCAAGAACTAAAAAAAATGAACGCACTATAGCATACAAATATTTTAGGACTCAAACAAATCATGATTTTACTTCAAAAAATCATAACAAAAAATTTATTTCCGGGCAAACAAACCAAGCTAAACTGTTTACGGGAATGCGTGTGTGTAAGATCCTGCAAAAAATCATGCTGTTTTTTGCTTTATTTTTAACTTATTTATTTACGGGGATGTCTTTATCATAGCTTATTTATTAAAAAAATACTTTAGATGGGAGTCTTTTAAAGAAAAAATTGAACCTTTTAGTATCAAGTTTTAGTGCGTGTTTTTTTTTTAAATATCTTTAAAAAGAACATTGGAGCAAGAACAATAACTTTTATTGTAATTATGATATATATATACTAATAAAGGTAAGGAACTAATGAGCAAGAAATCATAGGTCAAGTTGCATAGACTCAATGAAGCCGGTTAGATATGTTCAGCATGATTTGTTTGCTATGCATCTGAATTGTGCTTGTATTTTTTTATGTAAAAAGGTATTTTTTAGTTATACAATTTGAAACATTGTGGGCCGTTGATTTTTGAACCTTTAAAGACTTGATGATTTATCATGATCACATGATTCAAAACAACTTTTTTTTAATTAAAAAGAAAACTCGTACTAAACAAATTTGATATACAAAACATTGAAAATTCTTGAAGAAACCAATATCTACTCTATATATAGAGCGAGACAGCTTAGAGAAACGGATGTCGGTGGGTTGTTTCTTCTCCGTTAGAGAGAGAGAGGGGGAGAGGGAGATGAGCGGTTCGCCGACGTCGTCGACGTCATCAGGTGAGGGCGGTGGTGGGGAGAGGGTGAGAGGCCCGTGGAGCCCAGAGGAGGATGCGGTGCTGAGCCGGGCGGTGGCCCGGATGGGCTCTCGCAACTGGTCCGTTATCAGCCGGGAGATACCGGGGCGGTCGGGGAAGTCGTGCCGGCTGAGGTGGTACAATCAGCTGAGCCCTCAGGTGGAGCACCGCCCCTTCTCCGAGGCGGAGGACCGCGCTATCATGGACGCCCACGCCATCCACGGCAACCGCTGGGCCGCAATCGCCCGCCTCCTCCCCGGCCGCACCGATAACGCCGTCAAGAACCACTGGAACTCCACCCTCAAGCGCAAGGCCCTCCTCGCCGCCGGTGGTGGGGAGGAAGAGGATGTGGTGACGGTGGAGGAGAAGAAGAAGGTGAGGCTGTCGGCTTTTAGGGAGTACGTTCCAGACTCTGCCACTGTGCTGAGCCTGTCCCCACCGGGAGGCGGGCCGTCGCCGGAAAATGGTAGTGGTGGTGGTGGGCCGTCGGCGGAGGTAGTGGGGAGGATGGGCGTCGAGGTGTTGAGGGAGGTGATCGCGAAGGAGGTGAAGAGTTACATGGAATCGATTTTTGGTGGTTCTGCGACGTGAGTGATCGTCTCTCTCTCTCTCTCTCTTCCCCTGTTTCTGCTTCCTCGTAGGGGGTAGATTTTGGTCTCCGTCTTCTTCTTCTTGTTAGTCTCTCTCTCACGCATGTACGTAGAAAAAGAGAGGGAAAAAAGAAAGTATGCAGGAAAACAGCCGAGAATAAAGGAAAACTTCGGGGTAAAGCAAAGATGAAAAAGAAAGGGGAGAAAAAAAGTTTTTGTGAGAACGCTTTTTGTTTGTTAGTGTGCTTCAATGTCATATAAAACATGGTTTGTATAACAGGTAATCTTTTAAGGGACTTTGCTGTTTTATTTTGATTCCTATTTTCGACCAACCATCTTTCTTCATCTAAAGTTTTACAAATGAAAAAGAGAAGACTAGATTCAGACCATGAAGAACTTTGTTTAGTTTAGTCGTGTTTGTAGTGTTTATTAATTCACCAAGAAAAGATACCCATTGAGGGGAAAGATTGCATTGTTGTGATGTGTTTGTGTAACTTTTGAAGCCAACAATCTTGAAGAGTTTTTTTTTTGCTTTGCTGAAACTAAGGCCTCTTCTTCAGCTAAGACACTCTAGAAAGCCCTTTTCTTCTTTTTCTGCAACTTTTATGATGACGATTTTTAGTTGTGCAGGGATTAACCGTCTGCCATTATTTATGTCAAAAGTTGGTTCTTTCAAATTCCTCTACTGGTACACTATTTTTTTTTGTGCTCATGTATTTCAGAGGGTGGGTGGTCTCTGCTCTGCTACTCTGTCTTACAGAGAGAGAGAGAGTGAGAGGCTGATCCCTGTTGTGGAGACAAGTAACCTGTCTTAAATTTTAGATTAAAAGCTTTATTGTTAGACGCACTGAAGGTACACACTAGCATGGAGTGTGCCTTTGTATATGGTATGTTTGTATTTGGCATTGGGCGTGTAGTCCTCGTTTACCATCTGGCAACAATGCTTGTGGTTGTGGGGTAGTGTCCCCCCCGGTCCCCCACTGCCTACCCACTATCAATAGTAGCTTTCTAGTAACAATGGCTTTTCCCCATGCCATCTTCATCACGTATTGGTTCAGAAGTGGCCCCCTTGCTGCCCAGAGCCATGATTCCACAGGAACCAGGTAGGCCGAGCCTTGGTGCCTATTGGTAAAATTAAAAGTTGATAAGAGTTCGATGTTATATAACTGCATTATTTGATGGAATGCAGTGTGAGCCTACATTTGTAGAAAAAGTGAGATATGTTTGAGAAACTTCACTCGTTTATAGTATCCCAACTTATCTCACTTTTCTGAACAAGTGACTGTTCCAAGCACCCTTTTAGAATATGTTATTAAAGGCTTTGATTGGGAGAACGGTATAGAGGAGTTAAGAGGATGTCGGAGACGGTTACATCAGGGGCGGGGTCTAAAGGAGAGGGAAGTGATTAATGTCTGTTGCGAGTCAGCCAACTTTAAATACCAAAAATTTCAAATTTCAATTCCTCTAAGAGGAGGTATTTACAACAACTCCTTGAATCACACAAGGATTCTATGTCCAGAATTTTCAATGGTTCAAATTTTTTACCTCATTTTATCTCAGTAAATCTTATATTCATCTATTTTACCTCATTATTAACTGTAATAATGGTGCAGTTAAGAGGCTAACAGTTAGGAGTGGGCAACCGGCCAACCTGACCAGCTAAATGGCTCAGGCCAACTGGGCATTGACCCAGCCGGCCCAGTCAAAGCTTGACTCTTAAATTGATGGGTTGAGTAAACAGCTCGGTTCGTGCCAACCCATTGAGAAAACTTTGGCCCACAACCCGCCCATTATGCTCATGGGCCTAATCGGGTCAAGCTGGATTTATTATATTATATGTAATATACATATGTAATGAGTAATGGGTCCCTGCTAAACCCATTTGGTGCTAAATGTGTTTTGAGCTTTTCCTGTGCTTTTTATGCAGTTTTGGCCCTATAAATGTGTTGGGCATGATGGTTTTACTAAGAATCCACACCTGGATCATGTGTTTTCAATGAAAACAATTATGTTTAGAACATAAAAAATTTACAAAGATTTTGGACTGTTGATTTTTTGAACTTTATAAAAATCCACCCATGTATTGGAATCAAACGCTTCAAGAGCCGATCCCTATAAAAATAAAATGAAAAAGTCTGAAAAACCTACTTAGCATGTTGTTTAGCACCAAATGGGTTTAGCACCGATCCATTACTCTCTCTCTCTCTCTCTCTCTCTCTCTATATATATATATATATATATATATATATATATATATATATATATATATATATATATATATATATAACACGGGTCAAGCTGAGCTGCAGTCCAATGTATTTTGGTTCGGGTCAATCTTGGACCTAAGTTATAGGCCCGAGCATGCCCCATGACGGGCTGGGCAGTCTGACTCATTGCCCGCCTTTACTTATAACTACACCCGCTTACAGTCAAAACATGGTGAGGAATCCAGAGTTGAAAGTTTGAATCTTTCAAATAAAAAAATAAATCAACAGCTCCTTTAAAATCCATTTTCCTTGAAGTT
Source organism: Nuphar pumila (assembly GCF_984573655.1). Classification (NCBI taxonomy): domain Eukaryota; kingdom Viridiplantae; phylum Streptophyta; class Magnoliopsida; order Nymphaeales; family Nymphaeaceae; genus Nuphar; species Nuphar pumila. The sequence continues at coordinate 142,506,683 of NC_143252.1, read as the reverse complement.
CATTTTTTGTAGTTCTTCTGACTCTTTGCAAATCTCTCCTAACATTGCTTCCCAAACAAAGCCTAAAGAAAGTCGGTGACAGTTGTGAGTAACACCAATATTTTCTTGAGTTCAATCGCGGATAGAAGCATAAAAACCCGTTCCTAAGAGGGTGCATTTTTTGGTTTGAGGAAATAATGGTTGATCAAAGAAAGTCATTACAAATGACTTAACACATGCTTTATCAGACACCCACCTAATGTTTACTCGTTCAATTCATTCTTGCTTTTGAAATCTGGTGAAACTGTAGATGCAATTCCATCTTTTACTGTGGCCCTGCCAAAGATCCGTGTTTTTTGAAAGGAAAAAAATTCAAACACAACCTAAGGTGATTAGATCTGCTAACCTTTTATTTTTTTTATGAAGAAAGCTGGCAGATCCCCGCCCCCCGCCTATGCTTCCCACAATGATAGTAGGTGAGCCGGGGAGTTGTAGTGAGAAACCGTTCCTCATGAGGAATGATTCTAGTAGGCTCTATAAGAGAGCCCACAAGCTCTCTCAATTTTTCCATTTTCAGAGAGGGATAGAGAGAGAGTCGGATGTAGTACCGTCCGATGAGGGAGAGCGACAAGTAGGTAGCCTACCATCCTCTTTTGTGTTTCATTTTTTTCTTTCAAAAGAAATATACACCGGCAACCAAAGAGGTTGCCGATGTTGTCTCAGAGAAAGAGAGGTGAGGCGGAGGAAGGGTTCACCCTCAGCTTCAAAGTTTAACGAGAGACAAGGGAGAAGGAGGTGGAGCCACCCTCCCCAACATGCAGCTTCGCTGCAAATGGACTGGGAAAAAGCAAAGCCTTCATCCCTACGTTCGGCAACTGGTTGCCAGTACCGCTGTCGTTGTACCGAACAGGGGGCGGAGCACCCCTGCCTCAGCCACCGGCAACCATTTGGTTGCCGGTGAGGATTAGTCGAGAGAGAGAGATGAGGGCATGAGACAAGGGGGCACCACCCTTGTCTCAGCCGCCAACGGCCGGAGGGGTCGCCTGTGGCACCCCTGCCACTACCGCCAACAACCGGGTGGTTGCCGACATTGTTTGGCTCAAAGGAGAGAGGCGACAGGGGAGTGCGGCCCTCTGTCGCGGGTTTTAAAACAAACTCAGACCAACTCGGTCAAGGTTTGAACCAGCCTGAGTCGGCCAAGACCAACTCGGTCTAGGTCGGGGTGTGACCCAAATCGGGTCTGCACAAGACCAACGCATTCTCGGTATAGCCATACCGAGTGTGGTCATGAAAGAAAAGAAGAAGAAAAAAATTGAGGTAAGGACCTCTATGGATAGCCATACCCTGGGTCTAGTTTCGATTATCCATAGAGGTCTCAGGTCCAGTTGGGTTTGAATTCAGTTTGAACTAAATCCAGACTGAACTAGGTCTGAATCTTGTTGGTATCAAACAGAAACCGAATCAGTTTTGGGTTAGGTTGTACCATATGGGGACCCAACTGGGTCTAACTAGATCTGTACCTAGTTTGTTAGAAAAGGTTTGGTAACTGAATCTTTTTATGATTGGTATGGACCGAACCCAAACCAAGCTAGGTTTCGATAAGATCAGTAAATTCAAGAATGAGTAAGAATGAGAAAATAAGAAAACAGGAAAGATCCACTTGGGTTGGGTCAAACTTTATTCACATACATACTACTTATATATATATATTAGTTGAGTGAGTCTTGGGACATCCAAACTTGTTCCTAGTCAATCAAGTCTAAAATGAACACAGACTAGGCCCAATTATGACATGGACGAAGTCAGGTCTAACCCACAACCTACTAAAAAGATCAAAAATACCCTTATAGCATATGCTTTGTAATTTGGTCATAACTCCTCACCTCAAACTCATAATTGGGTGAGGTTTAGTTCGTTTGAATTTAGACACAAAAGAAAATTTGTTTGTTTTGTTTTCATGACCAAATACACAACATGAAAAATGACCTATGACAGACTACTGTTGAGAGGGGTAGTTTGATAATTTTATAAAACATAAGAGATATCTGTCTAGTAATTAAGTGAGTCTTTATGTACAAACATATTCTATTACTACTATGAGAAACTTGACTGCAAGTTAGATTTCAGTGTCGGTATTCGAGGTAAGAGATATTATGAGCATTTTCTAGTTAATAATAAACATTGTATTTGTTTGTGAGTATAAGATAGTTTGCATGAAATCATGTATTGTTTGATAATGTAGTCATTACTTTGCATATAATGTAGTTGTATTCTATAAATTATTTTTATGTATGCTTGAGAGACTGGACAAATGCATGTGAATTAGCTACAATGTTGTGAATGATTTCTTGTATCCTTGAGTTTTTTTATGCATATGAGAAAATTATGTTATTTTAGACAAAAATTTATATTTTATGCTTCTTGAGAATATATAACTAATGTATGTGAACAAAATTGAGTATTTGAATGATTTTCTTGAGTCCCTTCTTTTAGTTATATTTATTGTAATTTAAGATATCTTAGCATGTTAGACTTAACCCTATAAATTTCAAAAAAGGCGACAGATAAAAATGGCTATCTCATGGCAGTCAAAGTGAGAGTCACCATAGGCGTGGGCCACCAACGATTTATTAATGTAGAGACACCACATCATCTACATGTTAAGATTTTTGTTAATATCAAAACCCCAAGAATACTATGAGAAACTTACTTGAAATAAAAAGAAAATGAACTTGAGGGAGTTTATGTGAGAAAAACAAGAGTTACATAATGTTTTATAAGAGTTATGTTTCACACAATGATTTGAGACACTAGGCAGATTGGGATATAGCATGAGTCATGAACCTTAGGGGCAGGTATAACTCCTCAGTGTGACTCTCCGACTAGCTACCAATGAGTTTTTTTCACTATAGTGTTTACTGATATTGATCGGGATTGCTTAGAGTGGTTCATAGTCTGACCAACATCATAGAATTGTAGTATTCTATATGGATTGCTACGCCCATAATAGGCTATTTTTAGTATAGTCAATCTAGATAAATAGTTAATATTGGGTATATGCTAACTTATAAGTTTTGAGAAGGTTAATAGGGATTTAAAAGAGACAAACACCTGTGTTATATGATGAAAAACTAAACTAAGATTAGGAGTTTAGAGTAACTACAATTGTAAGTCAAAGTTTAAATTGCTTATAAATATTCTTTACTCAGTTATAGACTCACCTTCCTTTAATAATTACAATTGCAGATTCTAAGAGGTCTTTAAGAGACAGACCAACGTAGTCGCAACTTCAGAAGGTGTTCTTAAGTGGCTAGATAAAGACTTGACTTTCATCTGGTTTATGTTCTTATTTAATTGAACTCATATATGTATGGATAATGTAGTCGGCTTTTATTATGGAATGATGATGTTTTGTTTTAGAAAAAAAAATTATCATGGTTTCACTGTGCTCACTTTGAACTCTTCCCTTTAAGAATTAATACCTACGAACCCGAACTTGTGAGGTCCTGGATAGAGATGTTACATAAATTGAACCCACATCGAAGGTCTCTAGACATGATGACTTTAACCCTAACCAATTAGGCAATCCTAGAAGTGGATCTTATCGATGATAAGATTAAAGAGATGACTTTATGATGAAAACGATGTTGTTTATTTATAAAGTATAGTAATAGATAAAAACCAGCATGCCCTAAGAAGGACCAGATCTCCCTCACAGACTGAGGAGGTGTCAACTTGGCAATGGTTTCCACCTTTGCCTTGTCCATCTCGATCCCCTTTTTGGACACAATGTGTCCCAGAACTATACCCTGCTAGACCATGAAATGACTCTTTTCCCAATTAAGAATTAGATTGGTCTTCACACATCTTTGAAGATCTTTTTGAATTTTACAAAGACAATTCTCAAATGATGAGCCATAAACCGAAAAAACATTCATAAAAATCTTCAGTACATTATCCATCATATCAAAGAAGATGACCATCATGCACCTCTGGAAAGTAGCCGGGGCATTGCATAGCCCAAACGACATACACCTGAATGCGAAGGTGCCATAGGGACAGGAGAATGTTGTCTTCTCCTGGTCCTCGGGGTGGACAACTACTTGATTATACCCAGAATATCCATCAAGAAAGCAAAAGTAACTTTGTCTTGCGAGTCTCTCCAAAATATGATTGATGAACGGTAAAGAAAAGTGATCATTTTTCGTCTCCTCGTTCAGTTTTCTATAGTCTATACAAACTCGCCATCCCGTAGTGGTGCGTGTGAGAACACTTTTCCCCTTCTCATTTTCAATCACTGTAAGCCCTGACTTCTTAGATACTAACTGAGTCAGGCTTACCCATTGGCTATCAGAGATGGGGTAAATGATACCCGCATCCAACCACTTGACCACCTCCTTCTTGACTGCCTCCTTCAACTTAGGATTTAGCTTCCTTTGTATCTCTCTGGAGGGTTTTGCATCATCTTCCATGATAATTTAATGCAGGCAAAAGGATGGATCAATCCCCTTGAGGTCCACCACTGACCAACCTATGGCCGATTTGTATTATTGCATGATCTCAATAAGTTGATTTTCTTGTTCATTAGTAAGGTCTGCGACAATTATAATCGTTGAAGTTTGGTCTTTACCCATGAATACGTACTTAAACGAAGCTGGTAAAGGCTTTAGCTCAAGCATTGGGAGGCTCTGAATGGAAGGTTTGGCAGGGGCTTCTGCCAAGTCAGGAAGAGGTTCAAATTTCCAGCCTTAAAAAAAAGTGCTGGGGGAATTTGAAACAACATTCATCAAACTATCACACATATCATCAAACTCTGACTCTTGTGGTGGATCAAATTGCTCCCATTGAAGATCAGTGTCATCCACATGAAAACATTTGTCATTTCTCGCTGGTCTCATGGAAGCATCAAAGATGTTCAATCGCATCTTCTTATTACCAAATGAGACATCCATTACCCCCAATATGATAATTAATACAAGCATTGGCAGTGTCTAAGAATGGTCTACCCAAAATGATGAGGGTCTTACGAACGACATCAGTGCCTTCCATGTCTAGAACAATAAAATCAACAAAGAAATAAAAGTTCTCGACCTTAACTATCACATCCTCCAATATCCCACAAGGGATCTTGGTAGACTTGTCGGCCAATTATAAAGTGATCGAGGTGGGTTTTATGTCCCTAATCTTGAAAGTATCATATAGGAAACTCGGCAAGATATTTACACTAGCCCCAAGATCGAGCAAAGCACGCTCGATGGTTATGTTTTCTATAATACAAGAGATGATCGGTGCCCCAAGATCCTTAAGTTTAGGAGGAGCTTGGTGCTGAAGCACCGAGCTCATATGCTCAGTCAAGATCTTTTTGGGCAACAATCTTGATTTTCTTTTCTGGGTGCAAAGTTTTTTAAGAAACTTTACGTAAGCAAGCACTTGCTGGATGACATCTAACAGAGGAAGGTTGATGTGGACTTGCTTGAATAATTCAGGCATTTCCTGTATTCTCATCCCTTATTTGCTGAAAGGTCTAGACTTTTCAAGTGCCTGAGAAAAGGGTACAGGGGGATCATAGGAAGTAGAAGGCTCTTCCTGTGAACTTTCTCCCTTTTCTTCCACATAGTTCTGAGGTGGTGACCGAGGGGGCGTGGATGTAGGAGTATCTGTTCCCTCAGTCACCTCTTGTGATACTCCTTACCAGTACGTAAGGCTAGGATAGCCTTGGCTTGCTCATGATGAGAGTTTGTGAAATGCAAGCCAGACTGGGCCAGTTCCTTGCCTCTATAATTGACCAGAAGTTGGCTAGCCAGTGTCCCTTCACTTCTGCTCAAGGCCTCTGCCAATTGTCTTATTTGTACCTCAAGTTTTGAAATCGATTGTGTATGAGAATTGAGGTTGGCCTTTATATCAGTGAATCCTTGCAAGAGCTTCTCTTTAAAAGACTGACTTGTTGAAGTCTCTTGCTAAGCATTCTGCCTTAGTAGGGGTGAGTTCTGGGGCATTGGTCTTTGAAGACCACCAAACCCAGTGGGTCTCCCTTGGTTTTGGTTTGGAGCTAGGGCATTTTGTGGATTTTTCATGCAAAATTAAGGTGGTTTCACTAACCCGGATTATATGTATGTGTATATGGATCATGCACCGGTCTGACGAAACCTTGGGCAACATTCACTTGCTCCTGAACAAACTGAGGACAGTGAGGTGCTGCCAGACAGTCTGTTATATAATATGCAAGGCTAGCACATAGCTTGCACACTTGACTCACTTGGTTTATTGTAGTTGGACAGGATAACAGTTGGTCCACTTTTCTAGTCAACTGGTCCACTTTGATTTTCAGCTCTTGGTTGGACCCAACTTCTAAACTTTCTTCCTTTTTAGGACCACTTGGATCAGAGGTGGTCCTATCAAACCTCGAAGATGAGACATGGTGCATAGAGTTATCACTCAATATTTAAAAAAGTGACCATGCTTCTTCTTCAATTTTTTAGCATGAATGTGCCCCCACAAGCAACATCTACCATTTGACGGTTTTTCTCAATAAGACCGTCATAAAAATATTGCATCAACTGCTATTTAGGTACTTGGTGTTGAGAGCAAGTTCTCAAGAGGTCCCTGAGCCTTTCCCATGTTTTATATAATTGCTCTTCTTCCAACTGCAGGAAGCTAGTGATTGTTTTTCTGTATTGATTCATTTTACCAATAGAAAAGTATTTATTTAAAATTCTTTTTAAAGTTGTTCTCATATGATAATTCGAATCGAGTCCATGGACTTCAACCAATGCTTCGCCTTATCTTTTAAAGAGAAAGAAAAGAGCATAAGCCTTACAACATCATCACTAAAGTTGTGAATTCACATGGTTGAGCAAATTTCTAGGAATTCATCAAGGTGGCGATAAGGATCCTCATTAATAAGACCGTAGAAAGATGGAAGCATTTGAATAATGTTGGCCTTGATCTCAAAGGTGTTTGTCCCTAGATTCGGTTTTGTGATGCAAGAGGCTGGGGTGTACTTACTATGGGCGTGTTGGGACCTCCTCACCCATTGCTCTAGCTTGTGGCGAGCAACTCCTTAACAATTATTCCGAATTGAGAAACGCAATTTAGAGCTGAGGGTGTTGGGATCGTCACCCTTGCATATACCACAGTTAGACTCAATATAGCAAACATCCTAAAAATTGGTTTTCTACCTACACTAGCATGCAATTGTGATCAAGCCACACCACGAAGCATGCAATTATAACAAAAGAAAATAAATAGTCAATCACACACTTGCAACAATAGAGTTATCTCGACAGTAAGCAAACTCGATGCTCAGTCACCTAAGTTGGGTACCCTAATTAGGTGAGCCAGGCAGTAAAAATAAGATAGCTCTAGGGTTAACACGTAAGCGTGGTTCTAACAATCCTAGTTAAATTGCGAAAGCAAACTAACAATCCTAGTATAAAGCAGAAAATTAAACTAGCAATCCTAGATAATTAAGAAAAACAAACTAGCAATCCTAAGTATACATGAACAAACACTAGGCAATAAAGTGAATACCTAGTCCTAAGTGTCGTTCCCCGGCAACGATGCCAAAACTTTGGTGTGGTTTTATTTTGAAATATATATTTTTAATAAAAACTAAGTGTAAACCCTACACCAAATTTTAATAACCAGTTCACACACTAAAGTGGTGAAGTCTGGGTCGAATCCACAGGGAACGAAGTTAGACTAAATATTTCACTCAATTCACACTTCTTTATTACATTAAAATAAAAAAATTGCAAAAACAAACGAGCACCAAGCCTATTACAAGCGTCAAGCACAAATTGAAAATTAATACAGCCCGATTTCAAAATTGGCCTAAGGCCCTACGATTTTTTTCAAGCGAAAGAATAAGGTTTCTCTTTTTCTGAGAAGCTTTTATTTAGAATGAGCTGATTTGGTGGATCTGGTCCACCACTTTTCCTTCTGAAATATGCATGAAATTGGAAGGAGGAGGAAACAAGAAAGTTTTGACTTTCTTGTTTTCCTTCTTTTTTTCAAAAAATTAATTTTCTTTTTCTTTTTTCAAAACTTTCAAAAGTGGAGGGGGCAATTTTGGGATTCATGCCCCCTTACTTCCTTGTTTCCTTTCTTTGTGTCTAAGATGAAAATGGAAGGGGAGCTTTGGAAAAATTGCCCCCCCCCAATCCTTCCTCCTTTGCAATAAAAAAAATATGGCAATTAATGCCTGCCAACTTAGCTTTCTACAGAAAAAGGGAAATTTAAGAATTTGAATTTTTGGCCGGTGTGGACCTTATAGATCTCATATCCTATCTGCAATGCACCATGGATCCAATCCAAATAGATATAAGTCTTGGGTTGAACCAATTTGATCCCTTGTAGAGATCCAAATCTAAAATTATGTTCTAAAACCCAAAATTACACTTTTATCCTTAATTCTTTGTTATGCAATTTTCAATCCTAAGCATGAGCAATTATGTCAAAAAGCTATAAATATGCATGCATTTGAATAGCCTTTATCGTGCTCCATCAGACCCGAGTATAATTTGTGAAATTTTGTACCACACCTAGACCGACCCGAGTTTCAATTAAGACCCACAAATTTTCAATGTAAAAATGATAAAAAGATATTATTTTACTAGGTATGGTCTGGGTCTGGTTCATGTAGTTGTCATCGGTCCGGGGCATGGTTTCTCTTATAGTAGAGCCAATTAGACTCGGGTCCGAACCCGATACCATACCCAAAATTCTGGTTTCACCCAAGTCCGAACCATACCCAATCCCTTGACACCCCTAGGCGTAGTGAGATGGGGCCTAGACTGTTTGAAGGGCAGTCTAGGTTCAAATCCCATGGGCATCACCCCCATATGTAAGCCAAAGCTTGGCGACTCCCTAGGGTTGAGGGGTAAGCCCGAGGAGTTTTATGCCGACATGAACATAGACTGTAAGTATGGCAGGCTGAGCAAGTGTGGCTAGGTCTCTGCACCTGAGGTGGTTTCTCTGAATATAAATAAAAAAAAAAAGACTTGCAGCAACACCACCGCAAGGGTCGCCCGTGTGGCTAGTGGGGTCGGGGGTTATAAAGGCCTGCGGAAGAGGGAGATTATGAAGGTGTTGAACTTAAGATTCCTAATCAAACCCCGCTGACGCACAGGTGTGTCCGCAACTTTCAGAGCAGGTAAAGAGGGTGGTCGTGGGCCCTACTTGGGGTTTTCCCTTGGTTCGGAATCGGAGAGCTCTCACCCACCCAAACCCATCCCTCCGTGGGTCCCACTTGTACTGGGGTGGGTTTTGTGGTTGTAAAAGTTGGGTGACGTCATCAAAAAAAGACTCGCGTTAATCGTCATAAAAAAAGACTCGCGGCAACTTCACGACTGCTCTGGTGACGTTTCCCAGAAACGCTTCTCATTTTTTCGCGGAAAACCAGGCACCCCTAATTACTTTCCTGAATAAGATGACACGCGTCCACATGCCCACAACATCCCCTGCATTTTCATGTCCTCCTGGGTGCTCACCTCAAACGTGCCCCCCTTCTCTGAGACGAGGGCTGGTTTTCATCGTCGCCGGAGGGAGAGGGTCGTCGTCTCCAAAAACCATACCAAAACCACCACCACCAACTTTCTCTCGTCTCTCTCCGTCGTCCCCAAGATGGCGAGCTCGAGCAGCAACTCTCGCTCGGATTGCAGGTGCGCTACCAGCATTTTTTTTTCGTTTTCTTGGCTCACCGATCGTTCCCGTTTCGCGATTTCGGTGTGTCTCCCATTTTTGGATATTGGGTGTTTCGTTTTTCAATTGGTTCTGTGGTTGGTTTTCTATCGTTGGTCGTTTGGTTTCTCTTGGTGGGTGCTTCAATGTATTCGCTTATCCAGAAAAGCAGGATAAGTTGGGAAATAATTGCCTTATCATGCGCAATGAAGATGTCACAGCTTGCCCTATTTTTCTTGATAAAGTGGTTGTGTTCGAAAACCATCCTTAGTGGGTAAAATCTAGAATTTGTTCTTGGTTGTGGTTATCTTTTGCATGGGCGGCCATCCTCGTTTTTGTATTTCTTGGTGGTTATCTTCAATCATTTTTGGGATTTGGAGTTAACCATTAATGTATAGCTGGCGTCATATCGAACTCTTGATCGTCGCTATTATGCGATTGTCGAATTGCAAGGCTAGATGGTTTATTGTCGTCAAATTCATTCTATTCGATGGAATTTTGCATGAAAAATAGAGTGTCTTAGCTTGCTTTTGACCAAGTGGTGGAATTGCTAGACCCGCTTCCTTTTTTTATCGTGTTTCTTCTCCTCTATCATTGTTTTGGTGTTTGCAGATGTTTGCATGTTAACCATGAAGCAGATGGTGAAGTTGGTACTGTCCCTTCCAATGTCGCCGAGCTCGTGGTAATCCGGCATGGAGAGACTACGTGGAATGCTGATGGGAGAATTCAGGTGGATGCTACTTTTTAATGGTATTTAGGTTATCCACTGAAAAATGTTTTTTCTCACAAAGTAGTGAGACTCGATAATGAATTCCGGTTCTTAGTTACAAACCAACTGGGCCCTTCTTGCTGATACGCTTGATTATGGGGCAGTGGCAGTTTCTACTTGAGGATCAAGTAGAGGCCCTCAAATTGATGATTGGTTGCATGCAATTGTGAATCTGTATCGTTCTTAAGTCTCTTAGTAATTTTTATCATGTAAAGAATATCATGGTTGGTTACCTGGCTCGATCTTATTACTGTTCCCATGTCTCTTTTCGCTGTAGATTATGGATTTTAATCGGTATTTTGTTTTGGACGACGGCATAAGATGCAACCATTAAAATCAAACACTTTTAATTTTTTTCTTTGATCCATGAGTGTTGTTTCTATTGGTTTATCCAGTCACTCAATAATTGTGTTCTTATCATTGTGTTTGATGCATTTTAATAGCTCTTGCTTTCTATATCAAGCCATAGTTTTGACAATAGTTGGCATCTAATTCTAGGGACATCTGGACTCAGAACTGAATGAGCTTGGGAGGAAGCAAGCTATGGCTGTAAGTATGAATTCCAGTATGTATAAAACCCTTGTTAATGCTTATTATTTAGTCATGCATTACATCATTTTCTTATATAGGTTGCAGAAAGACTATCCAAAGAATCGAAGATTACAGCCATATATTCATCTGACTTAAAGCGTGCCTCAGACACTGCTAATTTTATATCACAAAAGTGTGATTCAGTTGAGGTATGGTAATTAAAATGTTCTAAAACTGTAATTTGCCAATTCTATGAATATGATTTTTGAAGGTCATAAAAGATGTAAATGTCATGGCCTTGTACCCAGGCCGAAGTCACCAATCTGAGTTACAATCCCATGAGTTAGAAGCTTAGTATGCTATGAGAAATCATGATTAAGTTCATATGCTCCTGCAAATAGTAAGGCTTCACATTTATATGCTATAAAAAATAAAGCAACTATCATAAATATATGGCGCTAACTCATGCAGTAAATGAGTAAAACCTATGAATGAAGAAGGGTTCTGTATAGTCACACTGTTCTTCACATTTATGACATGTCAAAGTAACATATACCGGAACTACATGTAGAGGCATAACTATATTCTGGTTCATCATTTTCTTATGGAGTATCTGTTTTACAAAATGATGCTTACTCTTATTCTTCCCTGCCCATGGTAGAAAATTCCGCCCACAAGGAATGAACCTTTTCCTCAATGATATCAAGTTTTGGCCATGGCAAGGTGACCTAGAGCACCTACAAGATGTTGTTATACAGCTGGACATTATAAAAACACATGAATCAAAATGTGTGTGTAGTCCACCTTTAAGTTGCTTGGGCATCATTGAGAAGAAATTGGTCTATGAAATCATTGGCATATTTTTTCTACGATATATAGCACTAGAAGAGTTAGCTACCTTGTTATCCAAGAAATTATTCAGTTAACCTAAATCTTTGATCTCAAACTACTGCTGAAGCGTAGTTTTCACATTCTAAATGGTCACCATTATAGTAATAGTTACGTTATCAACATACAAAAGCAGTAGAACAAACTCGGATTAAAAGATAAAATTGAATTAGTAGAACTTCAGAACCTTGTTCTAAGCACATAAGTAACTAAATGGGCCCACTGGAATGAAGCAAGAAGACTTCAATCACGAACCAAAGGTTCTCCAATCTTCAACAAAAGTGTTCTCTCAAGGAACACACTTACAACAGCCACAAAGTGTTCTAAAGGATCACTCTCACAAACCCCACAAAGGGGATATACAACAGTAAAAAAATATAATTTATTTAACAAAGAGAGTGTGCCAAAAGGCTTACAAAACAAAGGGGAGAACACCCCTATTTATACACAAGGGAGAGAAGTGAGAATTTAAAAGAGAGAGAAAGATCATAATTAGAGAGGGTGCAAGGCTCCCAACGGCTAGAATTTCTAGTTGTTGGGAGCAGTCAAACTTAGTTTGACTCTCCCTATATTACATATATTATTTATATGATTAAATAAATATATATGTAATATATATATATATATACATGTACGTATATAATACCATATAGATAAGTATAAATATATGTACATTTTAACACTCCTCCTCAAACTTACTATAGGATAACTAAAAGTTTGCCTAAAAGAAAGTGAAACCTAGGAGCAGAGAGAGGTTTGGTAAAAAAGTCCGCCAACTTGTATTCTGATGTGACATAAGGCAAATCAATAGTTCTTTGAAGATATTCTTCTCGAACATAATGACATTCCATCTCGATGTGCTTCATTCTTTCGTGAAATGTGTTGTTGCTGGCAATGTAAATAGCACTCTTGTTGTCGCAGCACATCTTTGAATCTTGATTCTCATATCAGTCAACAATCTTCTCAACTACACTACTTCTATTGTGGTAGTAGCCATAGCTCGGTACTCGACTTCAGTTGAGGAAGGAGAGACCTTATGTTGCTTTTTGCACCTCCACGAGATCAACGATTCACCTACTCTAGATGATTTTCTAATTTTCAATTCATCTTTACTAAGGTTAAAAAACTTTTCAAGTGCACATGGAGGGTTTTGATTTCCCCGCCTAGAATATTGTACACAAGTTTGATCATTATTGGCAATTCATCAAGTGATTCAAAGTCGCTAGATTCAATAACATTCTCCAAATCATGCTCACAATCACAGTTGTCAATATCTTGTTTTAAAACAAAGTTAAACAAAAAAGAATACTTGGTTACTTCCTTCGGTTGATCCTTATCAAAGATTTTTTTTTTTGAAAAAAGGTAACATTTCGAGAAATGTATAATTTCGCATTTTTAGAATCATAACACCTATATTCTTTTTGGTTATCAGCATAACTAAAGAAGACATAAAGAGTAGCTCTAGGAGAAAAATTGTCATTCTTATTGGTAAAAATAAAGCATTTGCAACGAAAAATTCGTAATCTTGAATAATCAGGGAAGAATTTAAAGAGTTTTTCAGTCGGTGAGATATTGTGTAAAGAGGAGGATGACATTCTGTTTATAAGATAAACAACAGTCAACAACTTCTGCCCAAAAAACCTTAGGTACATAACTACCAATAAGTAAAGTCTTTGAAGTTTCAATAATGTGCCTATGTTTTCTCTCAACTAGGCCATTTTGTTGTGGTGTGTGTGGACACGAGCTTTGATGCGTGATGCCATGTGAGTAGATATAAATTTTAAATTCTTTTGACAAAAATTCTCTCCCTAAATCAGTATGAAATATAGAAATATCATTTTCAAATCTATTTTTGACCATCCTATGAAAATTTTGAAAATGGTATAATACTTCAGATTTATTTTTAAGTAAATCCAAGTTTATCTAGTAAAGTCATCTACAAAAATAACATAATATGCATATCCACCTTTAGACACAACTGGTGCTTGGTATTGGACCCCAAACATCCGAATGAACTAACTCAAATAGTCTAAATGACACAACAGTTCTATCTTTAAAAGGTAATCTTTTCATTTTTCTAAGAATACAATCTTCACAAGTGAAATCATTAATATTATAAATTTTTTCCAAACTTGGAAAAAATTGAATTTTAGATACATTGAGATGTCCTAGTCTTCTATGCCATAATTTTAAATCCATTTTTTGGACATTACAACAAAAAACATCTTTCGGTATCTCCAAAAACTCCATATAGTAGAGGCTGAAAAAGTCTATTTGTCTATGTATTCTTTACTTGTATTTGTTATTTTGTATTTCGGGTCTGGATAATATATCAGACCTGACCCATACTGTAAACAAAGGATATATATACATGTTTTAGGTCACGATTTCATTATTGAAAATCGTGACACCCGCAACTCCTTCTTTCTCTTTCATCTCTCTTTCACGTATGACAGATCCTAGTGAAATCTAACATGGTATCAGAGCAGAGTTCCATCTAGGGCTTCGAAGCTGCTTCCAGAAGGTCTGACTTGAGAGATCGACCTGCATCCAATCAAGAGGTTTTCTTCTTCCACACTTTTCTTCCATCCTCTTCTTCTTTCTTTCATTTACTTCTCTACTATTCTTCGTGCCTGAATATTCAGATTTGACGTGAATCTGCGTTAGACTTGAAAGACTTCAGTTCTTCTTCTTTCTATTTTCGTCTCACAGTTCGTATTGAATATTCAGATCTGATCGTGTATATGCGTCAGATCTGAAATATTCAATCCTTGCGTCAGATCCCAAATTTTCTTGATTGTGCATATTCTCCATCTTGCACTTCCTTATTCTGTCAGATCTGAAATACTTAGATCTGATCATGAATATTCTTGGTCTTGCAATTCCTATTTCTGCCAAACCTTGTCTGAAACCATCAGATCTGATCATCCATCAGTATCAGATCTGGAATACCATATTTCTTGATTGCTGAATTAACAATTCGCTGTGCCTACAAATCGCTGTGTCTACAAATCATTGTGCCTACGAATCGTTATGCCTACAAATCGCTGTGCCTGTAAATCGTTGTCTATAAATGGTTGTGCATGAAATACACTTGTCAAATTCCATATTCACGAAACCCTTTGTTCTTGAACCAACATAGTTCACATCTGCGATTTATTAAAGTCTGTTTAGCGTGAGCTGTTTTGCTCCCCTTTCTTGCATTTATCACAGCAAAAAAAAAAGGCAAGAAGGGACGACCAACAAGTTTCTCAAGCAGTGGACCATGCATCTCGTGAACACCTTGTTAACTTTAAGCTATGGACTCCTCCCATTCTTCGCAATCTGGTCTCTCTTCGAGTTTTCTCAATCAGTTTGTTTCTGAAAAGTTGACCACCTCAAACTTCTTGATTATGAAAAGACAGATCATTCCTTTTATAAGGAGTCAAGGTCTCTTAGGTCATCTGGATAGAACCGCTTCAGCTCCACTGGAATTTGTTGCGCGAGAAGAGAATGATGATAAAGGGGGCAATCTCAATTGTGTATGTCAAAAATACAGAATATCTCAACTGAGAAAAGAAAGATCAGTCAGTGGTCCATACATCACCTCTACACTCTCTCAAGAGGTACTTATTGCAATTCCTGACAATTGCACAACCATACAACTTTGGGAGAGACTGGTTCAGACATATTCACAAGTTTCTCAAGCAAGAATGTTTTTTCTCAAGAGAGAATTTCAGTTACTGAGAAAAGACTCCATGACTATCATGCAGTATCTAAACAAGATGAAGACTATCACAGATCAACTTGCGGTTATAGGATGTGCAGTGAGTGACAATGATATGGTGCAACAAACCTTGAGTGAATTGGGATCAGAATATAACATGATTGTTACCTCATTATTGTGTTTGCCTGCTCTTCCCACCTTTGATGAGCTTCAGGCTAAATTAATTCAGTATGAAATGACTCTGAAAGGCTTTTCTGAGGATAATCACACTCATACGAATATCCAAGTGGTCTTTGCCACAGGAATGACTTATGGTCGATGACAAGGGCGAGGAGGACAAGCGCAAAATGGACACGGGGGACGTGGATTACTTCCCACTCCCATCGTTACTCAGGGATCAAGACCCATTCCCACATGCTTCTTTTACAACAAAAGGGGGCATATGAAGGCGAATTGTTGGCATAATCTTGAAAATAAAGGAAAGTCTCTTCAGGCAACATTCAAAAGGAAGTCCAGCAACACCAAAGACAGTGGAGAGATTAAAGAATTGTTAATATCTGCTTTGTTGGGATTGAATCTAAAGCAGAATGAACAAGGAACTTGGTTCGTTGACCCTGGGGCAACAACTCACATGACCGGTGATGCAGATAAACTTTTCAAACCTATTCCTTATTTTGGAAAAAGTAAGATTGTCACCGGAGATGGATCTTACCACCCTGTTACTCACATTGGAAAGTCTATCATCCCCATGTCACATTCTACTCTTGAACTCTCCAATGTCCTTCATGCTCCCAATATCAAGAAAAATATTGTCTCTGTTTCTAAACTTGTTGATGATAATCATGCTTCAATTGAATTTACTCCCTTCTCTGTACAGGTCAAGGACCTTCGCACGAGGGAAACATTCGCTGAAGGAAAGAGACAAGGCAATATGTATGTCTTTCAAGAAGATCCATGTCATTCGACCTGTCCTGCTCACCCGGATTTGAAGTCTCCATTAGAGTTATGTCTTTCTGAATGTAATAAGCCATCTCTATCGTTTAGGGCATTGTGGGAGTCATTTTATTGAGAAACTTGTTTCTAATAATCTCATTCCAAAAGAAAGTTTTAATGTGGAAGAGAGAAGTCAAAAGTGTTCTAGTTGTCTTTTATGCAAGAGTCTTGCATTACCTTTTCGTTCCATTAATAAGAGAGCTTCAAAGCCTTTTGAGATAATATGTTATGATGTATGGGGGTCTGCTCCAGTCATCTTTGGATCTGAAAGCAAGTACTATCTAATTTTTGTTGACAGTTACTCTCGATATACCTGGATATACTTCATGAAAAATAAGTCTGAAGCTTTCCTTTTGTTTCAGAACTTCCTGTCCTTAGTAAAAAATCAATTCTCCAAGTCCATTCAATTTTTTCAATGTGATGGAGGAGGGGAGTTCACATCCAGGGGCTTCATTTCCTTTCATTAAAATAATGAGATAGGAAGAAGAGTGTCCTGCCCACACACGTCACAACAGAATGGGATTGCTGAGCGCAAACATAGGCATATTGTTGAAAGTGCGATGAGTATGCTTTATGACAGTCATCTTCCCATTAATTTGTGGGAAAAAGCCTTTTATTCTGCTGTGCATGTGATAAATAGACTGCCCATGGTTGTCTTAGAAAACAAGTCTCCTTATCATTGCCTTTTTGGAATTCATCCTGATTATCATGACTTACGTGTTTTTGGATGTGTTTGTTATATGCATATTAATTAGTTCTTAAGAAACAAGTTTCATGATAAGGCTCAGAAGTGCAGATTTGTGGGATATGCGAATGACTACAAAGGATACAGATGTTATGATCCCACTAGCAGACGCATCAAAATCTCGAGAAATGTTGTTTTTGACGAGCTGAACTTTGATCATAAAATTGGCACAGGTGACATGTCCTCTACCTCAGTTGAAGTTTATTACCCTTGACTGAATTCAGAGCTCTTTGATAGTTCGAATGAAGAATGCCATTCGGACTGTGTGCAACACGAAGAAGAGAGTCCCAAGATCGTTGGCACATCGAAATTGCAGAATTGTGAAGCAACACCACCATTGGAATCGGGAAGGTATAAGGGCATTTCCTACACTAGACAGAGAACGACTGCTTCAAGACTCCTAAATCAGGCTCAAGAGGCTGCACCTACCTCCTCACACACCCTTGACGTCAGGAAATCCAGTCGCATGCGGCATTCTATTGATAGGTGTGTCAGCTACAACAATTTTTCCATAGATTTTCAACTCTTTTTGATTGCTCTCAACAAGGAAGATGAACCTATTATGTAATACCGGCAACCACTTCTAAGAAATTGGTAGAAGCCATGAATGATGAGATGCAAGCCTTGCATGAATGTGGAACCTAGGAAATTGTTCTCAGACCGCCTCACAAAAATGACGTAGGATGTAAATGGATCTATAAAACAAAATATAAACTAGATGGGACCATTGAACGATACAAGGCAAGACTCGTGGCAAAGGGTTTCACACAAGAAGTAGGACAAGACTATGATGAAACTTTTAGTCCAGTAGTGAGAATGTGAACTGTTAAAAGTAATATTCATATGTCTTGAGGTACGTAATTAAGCATAATTACGTATGCCTACTTGTAATTGTGTTACACTTAATCACCTCTTTAAATAGGTGATTAGGATTAATGAATCGATGAGCTCTCTCTCTCTCTCTCTCGTCTCTTTGAAATCGAACCTAGGGATGAAATAAATCAACATGGTATCAGAGTGGGTCTCCCTTCTGGGATGACGTTGCTGCCGCTGAACATGAAGAAGGTTTGGATGCCGTAGATGGGGCGACACTGTTGAAAAACAAAAACAAAAACAAAAACAAAAACTGTGCTGCCGTGATCGTGTTTTTTTTTTGCTGGTGAGGAGGTCACTTACCGATCGTGATCGTGTGCTGGTGTTGATCGTGGAGAAGCTGCTGAAACTGTGATCGTATTTTTTTTTTCTGGTGTGGAGGTCACTTACCGATCGTGATCGTGTGCTGGTGTTGATCATGGAGAAGCTACTGAAATCGTGAACTGATTGTGGGTTGAAGACGCTGCAACTGCTGATTGTAGATTGCGTCTGAAGACATCGACTAGATCAAAATTTTTTTATAGATCAAGGTTAGATCGTTTTGATATCGTCTTGGGTTTAGTATTATTTTTAATGGATGCAGTTGAACTATTGCAGTCGGTGATCAGATTTAAAAATAGGGATCCGTCACTGTTGAATGTCTGGGAACAAATCTTTGCTTTGGAAGATTAAATGGTAGTTGTTTTCAATCTCAAGTTGATAGTCGTTGTTTAACCTTTGGTTGTCGTGGTAGTGATCTGATCACTATTCTGATCTGAAACAAAGTATGCAGGAGATTATTGTTTCACATAAATAGTTGGTTGGCTATTTTTTTTTTGGTTGCCCTGGGTGAAAGAAATTTTACATGGCTGAGTCACGTGCTTTAGATAATCATCAAAAGGGAGAGGCCATTGGTGAATATAAGGCCTTTGCAAATCCATTTTCCTATGGATGTTCAGTTAAGCTAGATGATTCGAATTATGCGAGGTGGTCTCGCACCTTCATAATGTCTGTTTTCGGTCATCGAAAAAAACACGTCTTGTTGGGATTGGAGCCCACTGAAAGAATAGGAAAATATGCCACCTGGGATGAAGACAATGGCATCGTGATGTCATGGATAATGAACAGTGTACAACCACATATAGCTGATGGACTGATTTATTACAGCTCAGCTAAACAAATGTGGGACAATCTTCGTGATACATATTCTCATGAAACTAATGTGAGTCGTATTCTACAAGTTGAGCAGGAGATTTATCAGTTGCAACAAGGAGATCAGACTTTAGCGCAATACTATGCCTCAGTTAAATCTGTTTTTGAGAGGCTAAATGCACACAGACCCTTATGCTGCACCAAACAGAAGATCCATCAGGAGCAGACTATGGTTGCTCGTTTTCTTACAGGGTTGTCATCGGAATTCTCGGTTGCCAAAGTCCAAATGCTAACGAGTTCTGATGTTCCTACTCTTGCAGAGTCCCATAATCGTCTGAGTAGGCTTGCCATCACTCTTCCTCAAACTCATTCTGAATCACAGGCATCTGCCCTAGCAATCACCTCAAGTCGTGGAAGAGGTACTTTCTTGAGTTTTCGAGGAAGAGGTCGAGGTCGTAGTACTGGAGGTAGAGGAAGACCTCAATGTACATATTGTGGTAAAATTGGACATCTTGAAGATAGGTGCTGGGATAAGACTGGTCGACCTCCTATTCTATCACCTAAACTGAATGCATCCAAGGCTCAAGTTGTTAATCTCGAGGCAGAGAACCACACTACCTCCTCCAGCGATTCAGTTATTCTCAGTCGTGTAGAGTATAATGAACTGATGTCTCACCGGCTTCCCAGTTTGAGTGCCCCTATGCCTGTTGCTGATGTGGCATGCTCTACAGGTGATAGCCTGAGTTATCAAGGTAGTAGATGGATTATTGATTCTGGCGCCTCTAGACATTTGTGTGGGATTTCCCATAATTTTTCTAAGCTACATCCTATTGCAGAACCTCGCAATGTTATACTTGCTGATGGGAGATCTTCTCCTGTTGTAGGCCAAGGAAACATTCCTATATCCCCCATACTTCAATTGACTAATGTCTTTCATGCTCCTTCATTTCCTCAGAACTTACTATCTGTTAGTCGTATTGCTAAGGAAAATAATTGTAGGGTGATATTTGATCCTGTGTGTTGCATTTTTCAGGACTTGCTGACGGGAAAGCAAATTGGTGGAGGCCATGAGGAGGGTGGTGTCTATTATCTATATCAACCGGTTGGATCCATGAATTCTGTGTCTAAGCCATCTTCCAGTACCTATTAGTGGCATCTCCGTCTTGGTCATGTTCCTTTGCCAAAGCTTCGTAGACTTATTCCTCAGATTTCTCCATCTGATTCATTCCAGTGTGACGCCTGTCAATTGGGCAAACATCACAGAAGCTCCTTTCCTTCTCGTCAGAGTCCATTGAGTCAAACAATGTTTGAGATTTTGCATGTTGATGTATGGGGATCTAGTAGAGTACCTAGTCGGTCTCAGTGTCGTTATTACTTAGTTATTGTTGATGATTTTTCCAGATTATCATGGGTTTTCTTAATAAAAGAAAGGTCTGAGGTTGCCTCCATTCTTATATCTTTAATTATTGAAATAAAGACTCAGTTTCAGTCTCTCGTCAAGATTATCCACACAGATAATGCTCTTGAGTTCAAATCCAATGAATTGTTACAATTTTATCGAAGCCGTGGCATTCGTCCTCAAACTACTTGTGCCCATACATCTCAGCAAAATGGCATTGCTGAAAAAAACATAGGCATCTTCTAGATGTAGCTCGCACCCTTATGTTGCAATCAAATATGCCATCCTCATACTGGGGGGACACTGTTCTCACCGCTTGTTATCTCATTAATCGTATGCCATCTTCATCTTTGGAAGAACAAATTCCCTTGCACATTCTCTATCCTAATGCTCCTTTGTTCCCGATTTCTCCCAAAGTATTTGGATGTGTTTCCTTTGTTCATAAACTTGGACCTAACCGTGATAAATTGTCTGCCCAAGCTATCAAGTGTGTATTTCTTGGATATCCGAAAAATCAAAAAGGCTACCGGTGCTATGATCCCATCTCCCGACGAGAGTATGTTAGTGCAAATGTATCTTTCTTTGAATTTGTTCCTTATTTTTCTACCACTGCATCTAGACTGCATGTTGAACAGGGTGATACCCTGCCTCTTCCCATTCCTCCTTTTCCCTTGGAGTCAGTTTCTAAGTCTATCTCTCATTCTCAGTCTCCCACATTTGCTCGGTACTAGGATCCTCCTCTGGTGTACACTCGCAGATCACCACCTGAATCAGCACCTACACCATCGCCTTCTTCAGAAGTGAGTTCTCCTGAAAATATCACGATGTCTAATGTTGATGATGACAGACCTATTGCTCTCAGAAAAGACCTATTGCTCTCAGAAAAGGTAAAAGGCAATGCACATTACATCCTATCTCCAAGTTTGTTACTGAGGCAAGACTTGGGTTCACATGAGGAATTTTATCTCTGCTTTATCTGCCACTTTTGTCCCACTTAATCATCAACAAGCATTATTAGATCCTAAGTGGAAGCAAGCAATGCAGGTCGAGATGGATGCCTTGCTATCATGTGACACATGGGATTTGGTTGTTCCTCCCACTGATGCAGATATCGATGGATGTAAGTGGGTCTACACCATTAAGTACAACTCAGATGGCTCAATTGAAAGGTACAAGGCCCGGTTGGTCGCTAAAGGGTATACTCAAACATATGGAGTTGACTTTTTTGAGACCTTTTCTCCAGTAGCCCGTCTTGGGACTATTCGGTTGGTCATATCTGTAGCTGTCCATTGTGGATGGAGTTTATGTCAGTTAGATGTGAAAAACGCCTTCTTATATGAAGATCTATCTGAGACAGTGTACATGCAACAACCTCCTGCGTTTGAGGTTCGAGGGAGTGTAGCAAGGTGTGCAAACTAAAGAAAGCTATATACGGTCTTAAACAAAGTCCACGTGCATGGTTTCAAAAGTTATTTGAAATTATGTCTGCATTTGGCTTCAACAGGTCATCTTCAGATCACTCCTTGTTTATCAAAAAAACCTCCGCTGGTATTGTGGTTATGGTTGTATATGTAGATGATATTATTCTTACAGGGAGTAGTGCAAAGGATATCTCAGACACAAAGATTCATCTTCAGAAGAATTTTGTCACAAAAGATCTCGGTTCTCTTAGATATTTCTTGGGCATAGAAGTGGCCAGAAACAATGAGGGGTTAGTCCTATCACAAAGAAAGTATGTACTTGATCTACTTCAGGAAACATGGATGTTAGGCGCCAAACCAGCCAATATACCAATGGATCCTAAACTGCATATGTATGATGAAGAAGCAGAACCTATTGACAGTGGAAGTTTTAGATCCCTGGTTGACAAACTTTTATATGTCACTGTAACACGGCCATATATCTCCTTAGCAGTGAGTAAGATAAGCCAATTCATGGACAAACCTACTCGAGTGCATTGGCAGGCAGCTATGATGATTCTCAGGTATTTGAAATCCTCTCCTGGAAAGAGATTGCTATATAAACAAGGCTCCAACCTTGATATAATTGCATACTCAGATGCAAACTATGCAGGGGCCATCGATGATAGAAAGTCCACCACAGGGTTTTGCGTGTTTGTCGGAGGAAACTTAATTACTTGGAGAAGTAAGAAACAAACTGTGGTAGCTCGTTCCAGTGCTGAATCAGAATATAGAGCTATGGCTCAAACTGCTGCTGAAATGATGTGGGTTAGGTCCATTCTAAAAGATCTACAAGTGTTGATTCCATCCCCAATGTTGATGATGTGTGATAATCGAGCAGCTACCCATATAGCTAACAATCGTGTTTTTCATGAGAGAACGAAACACATTGAAGTTGATTGTCACTATATACATGACTTAGTGCAGGTGGGGTATATTTCTACTAGTCATGTGACGTCTGAAGACCAAGTTGCAGACGTATTCACCAAGCCTCTCGCAAGTGCAGGTTTCTCAAGATGTTGCAGCAAGCTGAGCATGATAGATATATATGCTCCAGCTTGAGGGGGAGTGTTAAAAGTAATATTCATATGTCTTGAGGTGGTCATATGTAATTAAGCATAATTATGTATGCCTACCTGTAATTGTGTTACACCTAATCACCTCTTTAAACAGGTGATTAGGGTTAATGAATCGATGAGCTCTCTCTCTCTCTCTCTCTCTCTCGTCTCTTTGAAATCGAACCTAGGGCTGAAATAAATCAACATGAACGATTCAAATCATTCTTTCCTTAGTTGTTGAACGTGGATGGACACTGAGTCAACTTGATGTTAAGAATGCATTTTTGCATGTAGTTTTGGAGGAAGTTTACATAGAACAACCACCTGGATACTATGAGGAAGATTGTAAGACAAATGTATGCAGACTAAAAAGGGCTATCTATGGCTTGAAGCAAGCATCTCGCTTTTGGTTTGATAGCTTCTCTCTTAAGATTCAGGAGCATGGCTTTGCTCACTCCCTACTAGATTACTCATTGTTTATCTTTAGAGGGCAAAGTGTGATCACCTTATTGCTAATTTATGATGATGATATTGTCATGACAGGAAACTCTGAGGATCATATCAAAGAAGTAAAGAAACTACTGAGTCAGAGATTCAAAATGAAATACCTTGGTGCCCTGCGTTATTTTCTTGGAGTTGAAGTTGATAGCCGAGCTGATGGGTTGACTCTCACCCACCACAAGTATACGATGAATGTTCTAACCAAAGCAGGTTTGAAGAATTGTAAACCTCTAGGGACTCCAAGTATTCTTCACCAAAAACTGAGCGCTCATGATGGAGACTTGTGTGAGGATCCCACCAGGTACCGCAGTCTAATAGAGATGTTATAGTATCTCACATTCACTCGACCTGATATTGTTTATTTAGTAAATCAGGTGTCCCAGTTCATGCATGAACTGTGTACTGGGCATATGGAGGCTGTTAAAAAGATATTCAGATATCTGAAAAGAACAATTGGAGATGAATTGATATATTCTCCAAAACCATCTGGCAAGGACATGAGCGAGATTATTGTATATTGTGATGCGGACTGGGCAGGGGATCCAGATGAACGAAGGTCTACATCAGGATATTGCATCTTCATTGGAAGAAATTTAGTATCCTAGAGCAATAGAAAACAAAAGGCCATTGCTAGATCAAGTACTAAGGCTGAGTACAGATCTATGGCTGCCGCTATTGCTGAAGTCACATGGGCCAGACATTTGCTAACTGAAGTGGGAGAAAGTGATATCTCGATCTGTCTTGCTGTGCGACAATCAAAGTGCTCTCAACATGTCATTCAATCCGGTTCATCACAGTCGTGCCAAGCACATTGAGATAGATCAACATTTTGTGAGACAAAAGGTTGAAGAAAAGGAGATCGAGCCCGAATTTGTTAACACTGACAGACAAGTTGCAGACATATTCACAAAAGGCTTGTCCAAGGATCGTTTTGGACACTTAAAGGCAAGTTGTGTTAACAAATATAACTAAATGCATTCATGACATCAAAGAACTAAAGAGAGAAACACGAAAATATAACAATATTCATCTTATTGAGCATGAATGGAGAAAAGCTCTATATATAGAGCCAAGATGGGCATTTAAGAGGCATTCACTATTTATGACTTGGAATAGTGCCACAGGCAGTCACTTCCAATAATCATATAGACCCCATGCACTGAACAATAAAGACAAAAATACAATAATGTTCCTAGTGGACAGTCATTATTTACATGAAAATAACTAGACCAAAATGCCCTTAGAGGGCATTACCTATTATATATATATATATATTAACACCCCCTCAAACTTATAACCGAAAGTTTGAAACTACAAGTCCTCAAAGGTCTTAATTAAATACAAGTCTTCGAAAGTCTTCATTAAATACAAGTCTTCAAAATATCTTCATTGGTAGTCTCTATCTTTACAACGCATTAAAAAATTTTGCAAATACAAGTCTCTGAATGTCTTCATTGGTGATCGTCCTCAAATGCCTACATCAACTATCTCCATCTTCATGATATGATGCGTCAAAAATATTCTTTTCTCAATTTATCGTATCTTTAAGAACCTGAAGAGAGAACAAAACAAAGGTTCCAACTACACAAGGGAAAATATCCTAACCCAATTGTTTTAAAACAAATATATGTTTTTGAACAAAAGAAACATTAATAATCATTAAGAAAGATAAGATGAGCGTAGTGTAATGAAACACTTGCAAAAAACAATGTCACAAGGTGACTACAAGAGTTGTACAAGTATACAAACAAGAAGCCATTAATGGGCAAAATACAATAAGCCACAAAGGAGCAAGTGACAAACACACACAATATGAGAGAGACAACTTAAAAATATAAAGAATCTATTATTGAAAATGCTTTAACAAGCATTACATAATGGTGGGGCAAGACCCCTTATTTATACAACAAATGGAAGCAAAGGGGCTCATTGGGAGCCCCTTCAAGAGTCATATTTGTGACCGTTGGAGAGGGTCTCAACGGATCTTATGAGGGCCCATTTTAAAAAGCTAAATAAAAATAAAAGAAAAACAAAAATAATAAAAAACAAAAAAAGGTCCCTAATGGACATATGTATGTACAAGTGAAAAGATTAATTTGCCCCTAGTGGGCATTACAAAAGATATATATATATATATATATTAACACCCCCCCAAACTGACAGTGAGATCACCGAGAGTTCGCTTAGGAGAAAGTAGAAATAAGGTGATGGCAAGGCTTTGGTGAAGAAATCTGCTAGCTGATACTCTAAAGTAACATATGGCAGTTGAATGGTGCCCCATGAAAATTCATTTTGAACATAGTGTCAGTCCATCTCGATGTGCTTTGTTCGTTCATAGAAGGTGTGATTGCTAGTAACGTAAATGACACTTTTATTGTTACAACACAACTTCGAATGAATAGAGATAATGACTCATATCTTTAAGCAGACTTCTCAACCAGACAGGTTCAGTGGTAGTTGTGGCCATCGCCCTATACTCAACTATGATCATTGCAAAATTTTTACGTTTTGCAAGTCCACCTGACCTTTTGAAAAAGATTTTGAAAACTCGCTTCCGTTTTTTAAAAATGCGGAAAAAATTAGAAAATGGGATCCGCCTGTCGGTACGAGGTTCAACTGGTCCTAGTGCCTTTATTAGGGGTAATTGAACCAATGATTGAACTGTTTGCCTTGCTTTGCTTAAAATGCCTAAGTAATTATTCTAAGTCCTAAAATGCAAAAAAGAATCATACATGTGTTATGATTTTTGAAGAATGTTGTTTTAAAACATGATGCATGCTTTGAAAATTGCTTTGGTTTGAAATTGCCTTGGAATATTTCAAAATTGAATTCCTAGTGATTTCGAAAATTGCTTTGGAAATATACTTTAGAAAATTGCTTGAAAATACCTTAAAGTTGGTTCAAAATGATTTCAAAATTGATTCGAAATATCTTTGAAAATCACTTTGAAAATCACTTTGAAAATCATTTGGAAAATTTCTTTGAAATGCTTTTGAAATTAATTTGAAATTACTTTGAAAATTATTTGGAAAATATCTTGAAAATGATTTGAGATGATTTCGAAATTGATTCAAAATTACTTTTGAAAATATTTGGAAATTGGATTGAAATGATTTCGAAATTAATTCGAAATTACTTTGAAAAGATTTAAAAAATCATTTGAAAATGTCTTGAAATCATTTTGAGATGATTTTGAAAATTAACTTTGAAACTATTTCGAAAATCATTTGGAAAATATTTGGAAATTGATTTTGAAAATGACTTGAGAATGATTGTGAAACTATTTCGAAAATCATTTGGGAAATGCTTTGAAATTATTTTAAAATGACTTTCGAAAATGATTTGAAACAAATTTGAAAATATTTCAAAAATCACTTGGAAAATGTTTGGAAATTGAAAATGAAATCACTTTGAAATTGAAATTGAAATTGAAATTGAAATTGAAATTGAAATTGAAATTGAAATTGAAATTGAAATTGAAATTGAAATTGAAATTGAAATTGAAATTGAAATTGAAATTGAAATTGAAATTGAAATTGAAATTGAAATTGATTTGAAAAAGACTTTGAATTTTTTTTGAAAATCACTTTGAAATTGAAATTTGAAATTACTTTGAAATTGAAATTAGATTGAAATTGAAAGTACTTTGAAATTGAAATTGAAATTAGATTTTGTTTTGAAATTGAAATTGAATTTTAAATTGCTTGAAATTTGAATTTGAAATTGTGCCTTACAAAATTTAATAAAGATGATTTTGCCACATATCCATGACTATGGCCACAAAAATGGTTTAAATACATCTTATTAAATTCGAAATATCTTGAAAAATCTTTTGAAATACATAATGATTTTTGAAGATAGCCTAAGAGTGTAGACTTTTTATAACTTAATAGAAATTAATAAATTTGAATTTCATTCGTATTCTGACTGTGGCCATAAATACGAATTTCATTAAGTTTATCAACTTCTTAGAAGAATGCGCATGTGCCATTCGTGTTATCCATTGTGGAATTTGAAATATGCGTATGACAAACCATAACATTTAATATCGAAAAATAAAACTATATTCAAATGTAATCTATCTAATGCAGAAAAGGAAATTTCCACTATTTCTGATATTTGATTACAGTTTACATCGAATAATTGAATAATGAAATAAGAAAAATAAAAGAGAAAATAAAGGAGAATATCATCTTGAGCTTTTCCTGCAAAATTAGCAAACATATTAGTGGAAAATGTAGGCTTTTCTGGATTTATCCAACAATATCCGGAAATTGAAGGATATTTTTCAGAAATAAGCCTTTTTCATGCTTTTCATAAAATCAAAATCATAAATGAAGTAAAGGATAAATTCATGATTTGATAAATCATCAAAATAAATCTATTTTGGAAAGTAAATTTCGAAATTAGGGGCAAAATAACCAAAATACCCCTAAAATTAAGACTATGGCCTTAAAATTAGGGTTTTTTTGAAAAGAATTTTGAAATATGTATCACATAGAAGCTCAAAAGTTTATGAAATTGAGTGGAGAGCTTATTGATGTGATAAAAAGCATTATCAAAATTATAAATCATGAAAATAATATTCGAAATTGAGAAATTAAATAAGAAAATACCTAATTTGCTCTGTTTTAGCAAAATTATGACTTTTTAGAAAACTGGGTTTGAAAAATGCAATGAATAAGATGCCAAATGACCATAGAATTATGAAAATTGGTATGGAGAACCCTAACAACCTTAGGAAAAATCTAGAATTGAAAAATTTGGGAAATCATTGAAGAAAAACCCGAATTAGGGTCTTTTATCAAACTAAGACAGGAATTTGCAAAAATAAAATTTACAGGAAAACCTGTCAGAGTATTTCGGGTGAAAGGAGGCCTAACAGAACTCAATTCAAGCCCAAATTGAGTCCATGGATTCAGGACAAATCAGAGAAACATCTTTTTACAGAATATCAAAATCATTTCTAAATCTTGAGATATTAATGAAATATTGGAGAATTAAATTTTAGAAATAGGAGATTGAATTTAACAGACAAGTTTCTGTAATTTGGGTGTTTCAGAGGCTAAACTGGCTCAATTTCTCTCAAATTTGTGGGAGAAGTTGCTTAAAATGACCAGAAAACTACTCCAATTTACAGAAATGGAAAATCAATTTTGGTTTGGGCGTGGTGACTCTGTAAAGTCACTGTTCCATGTTAGTAATTGAACCTGTTACAAAACATAGTATTCTGTAACCAGTCACGGTTTTCAACAGAAATGAAATAGAAAATGATCATAAATTTTTTTAAAAATTGGCAGAGATAAACTAGACAAGTAAATGAAGAAAACCCATTTTACAGATCTGGAAAACGATCTCCCATTGGGGAGATCTAATTCAGACAAGTTGATCCCGGATCTGATCAACGCCTGAGAATGCAAACAGACAGGGTTCTGGTTTTTGATAAAAATAAAATAGAAATCGACCATAGAAATTACTGAAAATTGGCAGAGGTGAACTAGACATGTAAATGAAGAAAACCCTATTTACAGATTTGGAAAATGATATCCCATTAGGGAGATATGACTGACAAAATGAACTAAGGTCTGGGCAAACTCAGGTGATGCAGAATGACAAGGTTCTGGTTTTCGATCAAAATCAAGTATGAAATGACCATGAAAATTGCTAAAAATTGGTATGTATAAACTAGATTTAATCACGAAGACACCACTTTTTATGGATCAGAGAGATCATCTTTGGTTAGGGAGAAATCACTCCGGCAAGTCGGTCCTGATTCTGCTAAAATCTTGACGGGGCAGAATAACAGGTTTCGACTCTTGATTTTTTAAGTGGGTCATCAGATCTCCAAAAATCGTGAAAAATTCACAGATTCATGGAGATACAATCATGAATCACCCATAAAAAAAATCAGATCGAAAAGATGAAGATAAACCCTTGAAATTACAGAGCTAATATGAAGCCAAAATCAAAATACATGCATAATGTAAAAGAGAATGAAAGCATTTAATCTAATAATGCATAAAATGAAAACAAAAGCATAGATGCAATATTTTTGGATTTTAGATGAAGGAAAACAATAATCTAGAATCAAAATAACATCTAATACAAAATCAACAAAACCAAAAATCAAAACAACAAAAGGCATAGATCAATTGCTATAGCCGATTGACGAGGAACTCGATTTTAGGAAAAATCGAGTTCCATCTTCATGATGGCTTGAATAAAATGAGATTTGCAGCAATGTAAATCAACTAAAGTAAAGAAGAAATGAAATGAGAGAGAGAGGAGAAGATTACCTGCTGTGGAGGAGGCTTGGTTGTAACCCAAATGAAGAAGAAGGAGGAGGGGCGGCTACTAGAGGAAGAAGAAGGAAATAAGAAAAAAAAGGAAGAAGAGGGAAAAGGGAGAGGGAGGCTGGAAGAGAGAGAGATGCCTTGAAGTTGGTGCCACCCTAGGTCTATTTATAGGCCTAGGGTGAGAATTAGGGTTGGGATTTTTGTGAAAATTCCAACCCTACCCTTGAGGAAAAGACAAAAAGGGGGGCGATTTTGTGATTTTTGAATTTGTTTTTGTTTTTGATTTTTCTTTTCTTAATTGAAGTTTGTTTAGCTTTTTCTAATTTCAAACCAATTAAAATTCTAACTAAAACTCCAAATGTGGCGCCACCTAGGTGGGCCCCACATGTTTTTAAAAGCAAGTAAAAGATTTAAAAGGAGATTTTAAAAATGAAGTTAAAAACAAAGGAATAAAAGGTGAAAAAAATAGATTCCTAAAACAAGAATAATATGAAATGGATGATTCAAGAGTGACACCACTTAAGTGGGTCTTTTGGATCAAGTTGGATCTAAGATCCGTTTTCAAAACATAAGCTTGATGAAATCCAAATAAAAAATCCTATCCGGATCCAGATCTGATATATTGAAAAGGATATTTTTTGAAATACATTTCAAAATACCCGATGCAAAGCACTGGGTTTTGGATTTAGAAGATCTGCTTTGAATCCCAGTTTGAAATCAGAAGACAGTTTGAATTCAGATCTGGGTCGAAGTTTGAAAATGCAAATGGATCTAGATCTCGGATCATGAGTCAGAATCCATGTTTGAAAATAATGAAAGAAAGCCTGGATCGAGGATAGAAATATTCAAAATGGATCCCGGATGATGAAAAGGGGAAACTGAATCCTGGATATGAAGATGAAATTGGAAATTGGATCCAGATCAAGATGAAAATGGATCCTGGATCTCAGAAATTGAGGAATAGATCCGAAAATAATTGGTTGGATCCTAGATATCTAATGAGATAATCCAGGTTTAAAAAGTAAATTGGACTCTGGATATAGATGATAGAATGAATTGATTGAAAATTATGGGCCCAGAATTAAAAATTGGATATTGGGTATTGGATCTAACAAAAAATGAAGTTGGATCTCGAATATAGAGAAAATATCAGGTAAAGGAATTGGTTCGAGTCCAGATTTGGAATTTTCCCAGCTTGAAAATTGACAGAATGGATGTTCTGAGCAAATTATTATTATTATTTTTTGTTTTTGTCCTGCAGGGTGTAGAGTAACACGGTACTGGACTGGTTTGAACTAATTTGAACTGGATAGAACTAAAATAGACTGAATTTAAAGTTAGTTATACTGAGGTGAACTAAATCTGGAGCTAAAACACTAGCTGGGCTGACCGGGGTTAGCTCAATTTTGACTAAATTGAGCTGAAATGAAGGTTCAAGAATGTGGGAAGTGACTTTGAATTGGAACTGGACCATTCGAACTCCTGATGAACTCAAATTAGACACCTGAGAATAGGATCTACTGGAATTTAATTGACTCAGAGATAATTGAATGAAATTCGAGTTAAAAATGAGCTCATTTTGCCTGAAATGAACTAAATTTAGCTGAAATGAATTGACACTACTCATCGTGAGCTCAGGGGAGCTAGAAATAACTGACATTCTATCTCTTTTGAACTTAAAATGAGCTTGGCTGAGTCTAATTGACAAGGGTTTAGGGGTGACTTAGGGGTAAAATGATAATTTTATTGATAAAATGGAGGGTAAGATGGTCTCTAAATTGGAGTAGACTTATGAGTGAGACTCTTACACTGTACTGCAGGGGTTCGGCATCTGCAAAAGGAGGGTGTCCGGAATGGATCTGAAAAATTTGGGGTGTTTACATATGCCCTCTTTGTTGCTAAGCCGGATGAAAGCCGAGCTTAGTGGCAAAAAAACACACACCAAATTTCAAAAATAAAAATGCCCAGTCAGAAAATCTGAACTGAGTGTGGAGGAATTGATTGTGAAAATGATCCTCACGAAGTGAGGTCGCAAAAGGCGAGAAAATGAGATCCCTAAAGCTTTGAAAAGGGAGATTGATAGAGGAGAAGTCCCTTGATTTGGATGAGACGAAAATACCTCATGAAATGAGGCTCAGGTTTGACCCTTACCTGAACTGGGAGAAATTACCTCATGGAATGAGGCTTAGGTTTAACCCTTACCTGAACGGAGAGAAAATACCTCATGGAATGAGGCTCAGGTTTGACCCTTACCTGAACGGGGAGAAAATTCCTCATGGAATGAGGCTCAGGTTTAACCCTTAGCTGAACGAGGACGAAAATACCTCATGGAATGAGGCTCATGTTTGACCCTTACCTCATTCTGGTTACGACATTCTGAAGAATGTAATAATTCTGCTCAAATGATGCGGAAGAATGATGGTTTATCTGCATATCAACATATGCATACATGTTCCCAGTAACCCATCGCAATTTCCTTTAAGAAATTTCTATATATAGCTTAAAAATTTGATAGCATACTATTTTGGCATCTTTTATTTTTGGGTCTTTTCTTGTATTGAGTGGGTTATCTTGTGGATCTCCTCACATGTATTTGGATACAAGGATCCATGGACGGTGAAGTGGGTAACTTGGGGTATTGTGAGGGGTTTTTAGTGTTTGTTAGCCTATGGTGTCTATAAATAGCTCCATGCTTGTTATTTCCTCATTATGCTTTACTCTTTTCTTAATGAGATTTCATTTCTCTTGGTCTCTCTAGTCTCTAGAATGGAATTGACTCTTGCCTTCTTTGGGCTTGAGATTTGGCTCATTAGAGTTCATCTCTTTTGAGAATTCCCTTCTATCTTTCTCAATTCCATAACTCCACCATAGTTGATTTCCCTTATCTCATTTCACCCCAATTCTCCTATTCACTCCATGATTAGCTTTCATTTATGATATCAGAGCATGGTGTTCATTTCATCATATTAGAAAAATCCAAAATAGAGTTCGTGATTGAATTGCAACAAGTAGCGTGAAGTCCGAGTAGCCGTTTGGACGTTTTTCACGGTTTAACGTGAAAATCAGCTAGAGGTGTGGAGATTGGACGATCTGATCATTTTGATCGTCAATTCAGCGGTAGATTTGTGTAGATCGACCTCATATCATCTTCAAATCGTGGAATGATTGAAGATCTGAAGCATTTGAGGGCAGATCATGAGATTGGAACCCAAATACGTGAAGATTGTCTGTCAACGTGAAAATTGGTGAGATCAAATTCATTTTCACATGAATATGTGTTTGGTTGGTTGCTTGAATTTGTGTAGATCTTGCTTCTAATCGTGTTTATTGTAGAGATCTGAGTGCTTATGCTTGATTTTGGATTGATTAATGCTTGGATGGATTCGTAAAGCATGAAGCATGATGAGTTTGATGTGATTTTTGGTTTCAACATGAAAATTGATGGTTGATTTGGTGTTTGATTGCTATTTCATGTAAATCGGCTTATGGCTCTGAGTTTGCTAAGCGATCGTTGTTTTGATGCTATCAGATCTGCAGTTGGTTGTATATTTGTTCCAGAATTTCTGCTTCTTGTATCTTGCTTTATCTTTGTACTATGTTCAAGACTGCAACATGGCAGAAGAGGACATGAACTTACGACTTCACCCAAATCCTAACCCTGCATCCTTCAGATATGCAAATTGGTACCCAACTAGCCTTACATGTCCTTAACCTAACCTAATTTATCTCATCCCAAAATTCATTCTCTATCTTGACTTATAGCCATTTTATGAAACCTTACTTTTCTATGACTGTAGGAACTCAATTCTGTCACAGAATAGACATGTAGTTTATAGCTTATTGCACCCACCTAAACCTCACCTAAAATCACAAAAAGTTCCTAGAACCTTGTCAACTCACCTACCACTGAGACCAAGCTCAAATTTGACCCTAACCCTTGTCCGAAACTCTTTAGCTAGCAACATAAGCAATTTCCTGTTGTAAAATTCCAGAACTCACTCTTGTTCAACCATGGCGATAAGAAGAGCTCACTAGTTGGTGAATGGCCTCAGTGCTGGGATACAACACCAAATAAGTGCCCTTGTTGGAAAGATGATAGCCACTATGGATCAGATGAAGGTGAGCTCTAAGGAGCGAAAGGCACACACCGTTATGGAGTGGATTATCCTATGTGCAAACCTACCAAAATTTTTAAGATTAGATACTTTCCCATGTTGATTTGACTACCTTCTACGAGGAAAGAAATGAAAAGGCGATATCAGGCTCTTCCTTTCAAGCCGGAAGGGGCGATGCACTCACTAATAAAATCAATGAGTGCAAACCCAACTACAATTGAGGCATGGGTGACTAGTGAGACTATGAAACAAATCCTAGTCAAAGCGAACTTGACCTCATTTCGTGAAAATGAAGCAAGTGTGAGTCCATTAATGCCGGAATGGCTCACACCAAAAATAAAAATGGAAAATATTCACAATGCCCAAAACCTAAAGGAGATGCACACGGTGCCAAGATACCATTTGGATACAACTACAAGGTACCAAATCATGGGAGACAAAACCTGGATTCCTCCAAAAGAAGGCAACTCAATACTATGAAACCATCAAAGTCGAGGTTGCCAACCAACCAAGCGTAAAAATGGATGTATTCTCCCATGCCTTTCGTGGATTCTCACCTTGGAGGTGAGAGTTACTTGGTAGAGGAGGATGAGAATGAAAATTCAGAAATGGTAGCAAATCATGGAGTGAATGGGAGAATTGGGGTGAAATGAGAGAGAAGGGAAATTGACTATGGTGGAGTTGTGAGAATTGAGATAGAGGGAAGGGAATTCTCAAAAGAGATGAACTCTAATGAGGCAAATCTAAAACCCAAAGAAGCCAAAAGCCAATTCCACTTTAGAGACTAGAGATGCCAAGAGAAATGAATTCTCATTAAGAAAAGAGTTAAGCATAATAAATAAAAGTTTGGGGCTATTTATAGACCCCATAGGCCAACAAAGACTAAAATAGCCCTCAATAGGCCCCAAGTAACCCCATACGCCCTCCATGGATACTTGGATCCAAATACATGATGTGAGAGGCTATGCTACTAACCTGCCTCATACAAAAGAATACCTAAAGCAAGAAAACTTGCCCAAACTAGTACACCCATGGTCCAATACCTTTATATATGGGGTCTTGGATCCAATTCATGTCATGAAAGGACCCAAAATACCACTCAATAATAGGCCCATTACAAGTGGATCCGATCCATAGGCCCATTACAAGTGGATCCGATCCAAGACAGATGGTATGCTATCAATCCCACCCTCTTCAAATTGGCCTTGTCTTCAAGTCTGGAACTTGGGAGATCTTCTACTTGTAACTCATGCTCATGAGAGTGCGTGTGGTTTTGTTTTTGCATCCTCTTTTGTGTTTGAAAACACAACCCATGCTTCCTTTGGTCCTTCTCATGTAAGGGAACTTCATTTGAATTGGCCCATGCAATGCCATCCACAAGACAAGTGATGGAAGGAGGTTGGCACTCGTTAATTTTCTCTATTGGAGCCTTCTTGGAGGAAGAATGGTGGCTGGTGTTGTGCGTCCACCCAACCCAAGGTAGCAAGTGAGCCTTTTACTTTTCCTGAATGCCTATAATTGCTCTCAAGAAGGTTTCTTCCCATGATGAAAACCCACAGAAAGCATAGGAGAACACGCGTTTTGCTCCATTGTGAGAAACCCCGAAAACCATAAGAGAATACATGTGTCCAATGTGAGAATCCCCTAAAAGTGTGGGAATATGCTTTCCCATGGTATGGGGTTCTCTTTTTGTATCCATTTGTTTCCCGCTTCTTAATTCCCTTAGTAGCAAGTTGTAACTCTTTGGAAAGGGAAGGCTCTTGCAATTGAAGTTTGCTTGAGCTCCTTAATATCGGCATGAACTTCTTCTTCTTGATCCTTCATAGGGAACCTCATAACCTAGTTTGGGAAGTTCCAAGAAGCCTTTTCAAGATCTTAGAGCCATTGGACTCCCAATTCCACATAATGAGAAGTGATATCCTTCCATTCA
This sequence comes from Nuphar pumila, assembly GCF_984573655.1. Classification (NCBI taxonomy): domain Eukaryota; kingdom Viridiplantae; phylum Streptophyta; class Magnoliopsida; order Nymphaeales; family Nymphaeaceae; genus Nuphar; species Nuphar pumila. The sequence continues at coordinate 142,470,628 of NC_143252.1, read as the reverse complement.
TTGTCTAGCATAAGGACTGTCATGAGTTCTTTTTCAACCACATTTTGTTGAACAAGTTTGTACGATCAGCTAGTAGTCGTTTATTTGACTGTTGATGCTTCAATGGTTCATGATTGCACATTTCTCCTCATAGGAGGTAGCCAAATCAACATTGGCAAGTATATGACCCAATTCTTCAGACAGATTAGAAATAAACTTAGGTAGGTCTGCACATAGAATGATCTAGTCTAGATTCACGTGTGCCTTTGTTAAAATATATGTAATATATATTTATATATATCTATCTATCTATCTATCTATATATATATATATAAATATATTTGTCATTCACTACCCGATAAGGGGTAGTTCTGTAAACTTGCCCAATAGGGGCATTTTAGTCCTTTTACCTTTTTCTTTTTTTTCCATTTCTTTGTCTTTTTTTATTTTTCTTTTTGTGCATTTAATGCACAGCCATTGGGGGCCCCAACAAAGAGTCGTTGGGCCCCCAACGGTCACAATTGTGACCGTTGGGAGCCCAATGACTCCTTGTTGGGACTCCCAATGGTCCCTCTCTCTTGCTTTTCTCTAACTCTCCCTCACTCCTCTCTTGCCTATAAATAAGTGGGGTCTCCCCCTTTGTAAGGAGTGGCTTCTTCAAGCCCTTTAGTGCATTTATAAGATTTTATGCTTTCTAGCCATTATTGGCTTTTGTGTATGTCCTCTTTTGGACTTGTTCTTTGATTTCTATGTGTGAATGTCCATTGTAGGACATACATTTCTTTTCCGCATATTTCATTACATGGTATCAGAGCCTTGGTTGTGCTCTTGATTCATATAGCTAGTTGTCTAGCTTTCTCTCTCTCTTTGTTTGTCCTCCATTCTTGACTATATAATGGAAGGAGAACAAAAGATTGATCTCTCCTTCAAGCTTAATGGTACGAACTACATGATGTGGGCCGCCGCCATGGAAAACAACCTCAAAGGTAAAAAGCTTTGGGGATATGTGATGGGAACCATTAGGGAACCTCAACTTCAACTTACGAAAATTGATGGTGATCAAGAAAAGGCTCTAGAAGGAAGTGCTCGCATGAAGGCTATTGAAGATCACCAATCCAAGGTAGAAGATTGGGAAAGTAAGCATGCAAAAATTCTTGCATGGTTCATGAACAACGTGGAGCTAAAGATTTGCGCCAACATTGCTAAATTCCGCCTAGCAAATGAAGCATGGTTCTTTATGAAAGGTATGTATACCCAAAAAGACCTTGCTCGTCAATTCTTTATCCAAGAAAAAATTCGTATCATTAAGCAAGGTGAAATGAGTGTAAGAGATTACTATAGCACTCTTGGACCTTTATGGGATGAGCTATCTCTTCTTGAACCCAAATGGGTATCAAGTGAAGATGTTGAAATGAGAAGAGAACAAATGGAGAAAGAACACTTTTTCCAATTTTTACATGGGCTTAGGCCCGAATATGAGCAAGTTAGGTCCTCCCTCCTTCATAGATCAAAACCACTTCCATTGGAAGATGCCATAGCCGAAATATGCCAAGAAGAAACACGTCTTGGCATGATTAAAGGAGGAGATGAAGTTCTTGCCGTGTCTAGACCCGGCAATCATATGAAAGCATATAAGCCTCCACACTTTGGGAGGCAAAATAACTATAATGGCAATTATAGGAAAGCTATTTGCCATCATTGTCAAGAACCGGGTCATATAAGACCTAATTGTCCAAAGATAAATGAGCCTCCAAAAGGTAAAGTTGCTACTATTGAAGAAGTTCCCCAAAAGAAGGAGGAGCCAATGAAAGAGAAAGAGTCATTCTCCCTTGCTCAACTATCCGAAGCACTTCAAATTCTACTCAAATCGTCGTCAACTTCGGGAGCCGCCATTGCCTCTTCTTCTCCTCCAGGTACGCCTTCTTGGATTCTTGATTCTGGAGCATCTTTTCATATGACCCCTATCGAAAATGGACTATCCAATGTATGTAGCAACTCCAAAAATTCTTTTGTCTCCACCGCCGATGGTACCTCTTTACAAGTTAAAAGTTTTGGAACCTTAGATTTTTCGAAAGATTTTTTTGTGCCAAATGTAAGAGTAGTACCTCAACTTAATTTAAATCTTTTATCTGTCTCTCAAATATGTGATCATGGATGTGAAATCTTCTTCTCAACCAAGGATTGCTTTATACAGGATCTCCAGTCCGGGAAGCGGATTGGGCAAGGCCATAGGAGGGGAGATCTCTACTACATGACCAATTTGAAACTTCCTACTAACTCTTTTTGTAATCATGTCCAAGATAAAAATATAGAAACTTGGCATCAAAGACTTGAACATCCAAGCTTCTCAAAAATGTACTCCTTTCCCTTTGGAAAGAAATTTTGTAATGAGAAACATTTTGTTTGCAAGAGTTGTATTTTTGGAAAAATGAAATCCACCCCCTTTCCAAAGAGAACATTTGTGTCAAAAAGACCCTTTGAATTAATTCATTCGGATGTTTGGGGTCCTTCTCCGGTCATATCAAAAGGAGGATACTCATATTATGTTACTTTCATTGATGATTTCACTCGATATGTGTGGATCTATTTTCTCAACTTAAAATCCGAAGTTTTTAACTTTTTTAAAAAATTTCATATGATTGTCAAAAATCAATTTTCAACTAATATCTCCATTCTTCGATCCGATTCCGGTGGAGAATATCTATCAAATGAATTTCAAGAATATTTGGAAATCAATGGAATTTGTCATCAAAGGTCATGTCCTAGGACTCCCCAACAAAACGGTCTAGCCGAAAGAAAGCATAGACACATTTTGGAAACCACTAGGACTCTTCTCATTTCCAAAGAAATTCCTAAATGCTATTGGGCCGAAGCCGCCTTAACCTCCACTTATTTGATAAATAGAATGATATCCTCATCCCTTCAAAATATATCTCCATATGAAAAACTTTTTGAAAGAACACCCGATTTTAATAGGTTAAGAATTTTTGGGTGTAAGTGTTTTGTCCTTACACATAAAAGAGATAAGTTATCTCCTAAAGCTATCGAATGTGTATTCTTAGGATACGGAGAAAATAAAAAAGGTTTTAGGTGCTTCGATCCCAAAAGCAACAAACTATATGTATCCAAAGATGTTACCTTTTTGGAAAATGAAAACGGCTTTGAGAAAAATAAAGATATTGATGAAAGCGAATATGCTTTCTTATTTGATCTTCTCTCTCAAGAAGATGTGACTCCTCACCTAGAGGATGTTCCCAATGATTTAGAGGATACTCCTCTTAGTAATGATGAAATTGAAAGTAATGATGTTGAAAATAGGTCAATTCAAACCTATGTTAGGCGTGGTCAAGAAATTCCCATAAGTGCCTTAGAAAAATATTCTCAAAATTCCAACATATAAGAAACCTCTTTAAGGAGATCTAGCCGAATCTCCAACCCTCCTAATAGGTTTGTTTCCTATGAATCCCTAACACCTAAATATAGGGCATGTATAATTGCATTACACTGTTATGATGAACCATCACACTATAATGAAGCCAAAAACATTCCTCAATGGGTTGAAGCCATGAAACTAGAACTTAGTGCCCTTGAAAAAGCTAAAACTTGGGAAATAACTTCATTACCCACTGGAAAGAAGTCTATTGGATGTAGATGGGTCTTCAAAATTAAAACTAAAAGTGATGGGTCATTAGAACGTTATAAAGCTAGGTTGGTAGCCAAAGGATATGCTCAAGAGTACGGAATAGACTATGAGGAAACCTTTTCTCCCGTAGCTAGAATGACTAGTGTTAGGACTCTTATTGCGGTTGCATCCATTAAAAAATGGCCTATCTATCAATTGGATGTTAAAAACGCATTTCTTAATGGCGAACTAAGTGAAGAGGTCTATATGGATCCTCCACCAGGAGTATCCATTGGTGAAAACAAAGTTCTTAAACTAAAAAAGGCACTATATGGGTCAAAACAAGCTCCAAAAGCTTGGCATGACAGATTTAGCAATGTGATGACTAGCTTAAATTTTCGTTCATGTTATACTGACACTGCATTATTTGTGAAAAGTGCAGGGTCCTCTGTAGTTATTTTACTACTATATGTTGATGATATGATCATCACTGGAAGTGATGAGCAAGGAATCCATGATATTAAGAAAATTTTAAAAGAAAATTTTGACATGTCTGACCTTGGTTTCTTAAGATATTTTCTAGGTATTGAAGTTGCATATTTACCCCGAGGATATATTCTCTCTCAGATGAAACTTGCTGCTGACATTTGTGCCAAGTCTGAAATTTCAGATGATAAAAAGACAGAAACCCCTGAGGTTATCAATGCAAAGCTAAGGCTGGAAGATGGGACACTTCTTGAGAATCCTACTCCCTACCGTCAACTCATTGGGTCTCTGACATACTTATCCATCACTCGGCCAGACATAGCTCATGCAGTTCATTCCGTCAGTCAATTTCAACATGCACCTACAACTGTGCACATGAGTAAAGTCTTAAGGATTGTCAGATATATTAAGAACACCATAACTAAGGGAGTTTTTCTTTCCTCTTCATCATCACTTGATTTAATTGCCTATACAAATGCTGATTGGGGAGGAAATCCCAATGATAGAGTCTCAACCACTGGTTTTTGTGTTTTCTTAAGTGACTATGATTTCTTGGAGATGTAAGAAGCAGCATAAAGTATCATTGTCCTCAACTGAAGCGGAATATCATGCAATGGCCACTACAACCATGGAGCTTGTGTGGCTTAGGAGTCTCCTCTGTGATATGGGCATCGTCATCTCGATTCCTTCGAAGATGTGTTGCGATAACAAGAGTGCTATCTATATTGCAAGCAACCACACCTTTTATGAGCGTACTAAACATATTGAGATGGATTGCCATTATGTTCGAGATGAATACCTAAAAGGAACCATTACACTGCCCTACGTCACATCCGAGTACCAGTTGGCGGACTTCTTCACCAAAGCTCTTGCTGCTCCTCGCTTCATGTTTCTTCTCAACAAGCTTTTCGTTGTATCCCCGTAAAGCTTGAGGGAGGGTGTTAAAATATATGTAATATATATTTATATATATATATATATCTATATCTATATCTATATATATATATATATATAAATATATTTGTCATTCACTACCCGATAAGGGGTAGTTCTGTAAACTCGCCCAATAGGGGCATTTTAGTCCTTTTTCTTTTTCTTTTTTTTCCATTTCTTTTTGTCTTTTTTTCTTTTTCTTTTTGTGCATTTAATGCACAGCCATTGGGGGCCCCAACAAAGAGTCGTTGGGCCCCCAACGGTCACAATTGTGACCGTTGGGAGCCCAACGACTCCTTGTTGGGACTCCCAATGGTCCCTCTCTCTTGCTTTTCTCTAACTCTCCCTCACTCCTCTCTTGCCTATAAATAAGTGGGGTCTCCCCCTTTGTAAGGAGTGGCTTCTTCAAGCCCTTTAGTGCATTTATAAGATTTTATGCTTTCTAGCCATTATTGGCTTTTGTGTATGTCCTCTTTTGGACTTGTTCTTTGATTTCTATGTGTGAATGTCCATTGTAGGACATACATTTCTTTTCCGCATATTTCATTACAGCCTTTTGCTCCTTAGGACTTGCCTTTATCTGATCTACGGTGGCTATCATCTTCATAAGAATGACACTAATTTTGTACCATGACTTATCACGAAGACAATCCACCAACTTGTGAGCCTTTCTTGTTGCCATGATTTGGCAAGAATGAATTTCCTGAATTTTACAATAAAAAACTGCTTCTACAGCTAGAAAGATGCTGCTAGCTCAGAGGTTTGAGACAAGGGCTAAGGTCAAATTTAAGCTTGGTCTCAGTGGTAGGTGAGTTGGCTAGGTTTTGGTATTTTTTGGTGAATTATGGTGAAGTTTAGGTGAGTTCAATAATCTATAATCTACATATATGTTTTGTGATAGAATTGAGTTTCTACAGTCACAGAAAGTTGGGTCTGATAAAATAGCTACAAGTCAAAGTAGGGAATGAATTTTAGGGTTAGGTAAATTGGGTTAGGTTAAGGACAAGGCTAATTGGGTACAAATTTGCAGGTCTGGAGGATGTAGGGTTTAGAATTGGTGAGGTCGTAAGTTCAGGTTCTCTTCTGCCCTATTGTAGTTTGGAACGGAGTACAGAAACAGACAAGATACAAAAAGTAGCTATGCCAGAACAAATATAACACCAATTCCAGAAATTCAAGATTCTAGACATTCCAAGGAATTCAGGAAAATTATTTACAGAATTTTTCTTAATGGATAGCCCCTCCAAACAGATTTTTCAAGTCGGAGCAGCAGAAAATTTATAAAACAGGAACAAAAATCCAGTTTGAATTTTCATCAACTTTGCGAGGGTCCTCAGAGCTCACTAGAAATCCAAATGAGATGAAACAAAAATTTAAACTGAAATTTAGAATGTGGAGAAGATATACCTAAATTTGCAGCCTCAGATGATGCTCTAGTAATTACTAGAAGTTGAAACAATCTGGTAAGTTGAAACAATCTGGTGTGTTCAACAGAATTTCTGCAGAACAGAACAATAGAGCAGAATTTTGTGGTGTGTCCTTCGTCGGATTCTGGTATCTAATGGTCAGAATTTCGCACCAGAGGGTTCCACACCATGGAGGCTCAATCTGACCCTCTATAGGGCAAGAGAGCACCCTGAATTATGTGGATCTACCCAAAACAACTCCAAATATCACCGAAAAAAGAAATTTAATGACCAAAATCTCTCAAAATTCATAAACTTTCTCAATTGAGCAAATGTAACCAAATCAACCCCCAACTATAGGTCTAATATCATTAAAACAATAATCCATGCTCAACAAACTCAGATTCATAGTCCAATCAACAAAATGAAGCACCCAATAATCAAATCATGCATCAATTTTCACTTTGAAATAAAAAATCACATGTAGAGCTTCATGCTTCATGCTTCATGCTTCATGCTTCATGCTTCATGCTTCATGCTTCATGCTTCATGCTTCATGCTTCATGCTTCATGCATACAAATTCATTCAAGCATCATTCAATCCAAACTCATGCATAAACACTTCAGATCTCCAATAAACCATGATCAGATGCTAGATCAAAGCGAATTCAAGCAACCCAAAATGAAATCCATGGTGAAACGAATTTGATCTCACCAATTTCCCAACGTTCTTCACATTGAGAAGTCATTTTTCATGTCTTGGGTGATTCTTCACATCAATGGCTTCCCAAGTCGCTAGATCTAACCCCTTCCATGATTTGATGATGATTTGAACCCAATCAACACTGATCTGCATGCCAATCATGTCCCAATTGCTGATCTACAAGCCGATCTACCTGATTTTCATGTTTAAAGGTGATCCAATCTGTTAGCCCGAATTTCACGCTAATGGTAAAATCCAACCATGAACTTGATCACAAATACTATTTTTGGTGTTTTTCTATATGATGGAATTGAAACCATGTTCTGATACCAGAAATGATAGCTGATCATGGAGGAGGGGTTGGATGGAGGAGAAATAGGGAGATAGGGGGGTCGCGTCGGTTATGGTGGATTGGTGAGGAATTAGGGAAGATGGAAGAGATGAAGGGAAATTCTCACGAGGAAACCCTAATGAGCCAATCTGAAGCCTCAAGAGGCAAGAGCCACATCTACTTTACAAAGAGAGAGGCCAAAGATAAGTAATTCTCATTAAGAAAATATCATAAGCCTATGAGATAACCCTAGCATGGGGATATATATATATATATATATATATATATATATATATATATATATATATATATATATATATATATATATATATATATATATATATATATAGACCCCATGAACCTCAAAAGACTAAAATCGTCCTCATTAGGCCCCAAGTAACCCCATATACCCTCCATGGATCCTTGGATCCAAATACATGATGTAAGAGGCTGTACTACTAACCCTCCCCATACAATAGAAAACTCGCCCTAACTAGTATACCCATGGTCCAATACCCTTATATTTGGTTCTTGGATCCGATACATGTCATGAGAGGACCCAAAATACCACTCAATAACAGGCCCATTACAAGTGGATCCGATCCAAGAAAATGGTATGCTATAAAAAATCCATTTCAAAGAACAAGAGCTTTCTATTGACTTGTCATTCATGGTGAACACTCATTATTCATTAGTGAAAACTAACAAAAACTTGATGATAATGATCTCTATCTAGCTTTTATGCAAGGTAGATCTTGCTATGAGTTTTGTGAAGTATGGAAGGCAATGCATGTGTACCTATAATGAGAGTTGTGAAATTGGAAAAGGAATGCTCACTCTTAAGTTGAATGTAAGAAGCAGAGTGCTGTTAGGAATACGAGGGACACATTTATCTTTTACCCTCATCTGTATATAACAAGATATAAATTAAAGTTCAGAAATAAGTTCCATGGTTAGTTCGCTTCAGCCCATGTGAAGAATCATGAGTACAGAAAATTGTGATGATTTGAATATTGTTATGATGTATTCTGGTGACTGCTCATAACCTATATATCTTCCATGAAAGTTTTTCTTTCTTTCTCAAAAGGAAAAGGCCGGTTCCTATTATTCTGTTAATTTACATACCAACCCATGAGAAGATTTCTATCATAAAAAGAAGAATTAAGATAAAATACTCAGGTGCTATTTGTCTATACCTGTGGTTGCTGCTTTAGTGCTTTTGCACTTTGGTTTTGTCAAACAAGGATATTTGGGGCATAAGAATAATGTGATCATACAACATATATGAAACAAAAAGGTACCTATACTAGAATATGGTCATCTATCTACCAGATCAGCTCTTAATTACTGATAAGCTCATACATATTACCTATCCATGAATAATGATCTCATTGTGGTCCACTGCCATTGCTGACCCCTCCCAGTGGCGGTGATACCAGAACAAAATAACATTTGCATATTTCTCCATCTATGTGACCAATAATCAAGATTATATGCAAGTGTTTACCTATGATGTACATTCTTTCAGTATCCAAGACACAGAAGTCTGTGACATGCAAGTGTCGCTCAACTAGGCCTTTACTTGGCTTCTTTCATTTTTATTCAGTGATAAACATAGTTCCTGATCCTAAATAACAATCTTTTCAGCTTATAATTTGAAGTTCTTTCATATTTTGGGTGGATATGTCTTCATAAGAGCTCCTAAATAGCAGATACTCTAGGAATCTGAATGTGTTCTGCTTTACTTCATTCTTTCTGCCTATGTATTAAACAGTGAAAATATGCAGCATGTCCATTCTTCATTACTTACAAATACTTTTCTTTTTAGGTTATGCTAGATCCAGGACTAAAGGAAAGACATTTGGGCGATCTACAAGGTCTGGTTTTGCGCGATGCATCAAAAATTGTTCCAGAAGCTTATGAAGCATTTGTTTCATCCAGAACTGATCGTGAGATTCCTGTAAGCAATCCTTGTATTTTTGCCTTTATAAGTGGATACAGCAATATTGTTGTATGATTTCACCTTGGTGGATGAGTTCTATGATGCAATTCTTGAACTTTCTATGCCCTTGCACTATGAGTGACTTCAAATGGCCCTCATTTGCGACAATCAACTGTGGAACCACCCTTGGGGCCTCAACTTGCAGCATATTCTTTTTTGACATTCTTATCAGTTAACCATCCCACTGCCAACTGGAGGGAAGAAGGTGCTCACATCTAAGAATTATTTTCCCAGCACCCAATCCACACGACACACATAGGGCTGGTAAACGGGCCAAACAAACCGAACAAGATTTTTTCGGGATCGTCTCGTTTATAGCAAGTCACTGTGCAGCTCAGTTTGTCTGGCTCTTGCAAGCCGAGCCGAGCTCTACCTGACCTCTTGGTTGCCTACATATCCAACTAGACCAATTGAGCTTCCATATGTTTTTTAACATGTGTCACACATAAATACTATATAAGCTCATCTAAACAAGCCTAAACGAGCTGAGCCGACACAAACACCTATTCTTCATGCTCGGCTCAGTTACACTATACGAGCAGCTAGTGGCTCGTCTCGCTGAGCCAACTTAATGATTACAAGCAAGCTTCAGGCGAACCGAACGGAGCTGAACCACGAGCTGCTCAGTTCTAAACACGCCTAGTCTCCTGAGCCAAAAATTCAGTGTGAGATACCTCACACCACCAATTGCCCACCCTTGCTGGGGTTCCTTGACTTTCTCCAAAATCATTCTGATTCTTTTATCCTTCTTTCTGAACCACCCACCTCCAGAGTGTGACCTGCCTCTCTGACTATCTTCCAATCTCCCTCAACCAGTATTATGCGAAAGTAAAGATTCTTGAGAAAAAAATATAAATGTCATGTATGACCAAAAATTCTCTCCTAATGCTCATAAGTAATCTTTAAATATCCTTCCAAAATAAGTTTCCAACTTTCCTGATGATAAGATAAAAGAATTACCAAATTATAAGGACTGTGAAATGTGGATTTATTCTATTCAATGAAAGTGGATCTTTCTCCCATGACTTTTCTTCTATATTAATGAAAAATCTCTTTCATGTGTTTTCAAATGCAAATGGTAAACCGAATTGGCTGTCTGCTTTGAAATGAGTGTCGAATGATAACATAATGGTCCTTCCATTTGCTTGTCAGCCATTTAATGTAGACATCAACATAACTTCACTGTACTTAAAACAATTTTAGATGCTTCTACCTTTTTGCTTCTGTCTTTTTAGGATGTCTAGTTCTTTTTGAACTAGACTCAAACTAGTCAACATTTTCATGTTGACTAGTTTGAAGAGCTGATGGAGCTAGTCCAATGGCTCTATTTGTAGTCGTTGAACTAGCTCCAACGACTCCTTTAGAGCCTCTTAAAGGCATTCCTCTCCCTCTCTCTTATGTGTATAAATAGGGGTAACTCCCCTCTCATTGTAAGGATGCTTTTTAAGCATTTTATGTGAATGAAATAAATCTATTATTTTTCTTCTTTAGTTCTCTCATTTGTGCCCTTTTGTGGGTTATGATTAAGGTGTCTTTAATAGACACTTGTTGTGAGCATTTATGCTTTTGTGAAGATCTTCATTTCATTACAAAACTGACTTCGAGTTATGCACAATTTGAAAGTGCTCATGAATTTTCCTTAAGGATAATTTTCTTGGAAAATCAACAATCTCTTATGTTTGAAAGATGCTTGTTGTTAAAGATGGATCCTTTGCGATAACAAGAGGATGATTAAGTGTTGCACATTATTCTTAATTCCAGTGTTCTCTTTTCTACTATTTTTTAGGGTGGAGGTGAAAGTCTTGACCAATTCCATCAGCGAGTTGTATCTTCCTTAGAGAGGATTGCAAGTAACCATTTAGGTAAGCATATTTTACAAACATCAGTATGAACATCTGTCGTTTTCATGTATGGGTATGCTGCATAATAATTTTTATATTTTTGCCTTTTCTTTTAGTGACTGCTGTAAACTTGTATAACAGTTTTTTCCAATGTTATCAGTATTTGGCCAATGATTCAGGTGAATCGGCCGATACCGATTCTCAAGTGAATCATTCTGAATTGGCCAAAAAATAATTAAAAAATATTACATGTTAATCAGAACGTGGCACGTGTTAAAGCCATTAAAATAATATAAAAAAATAATTTTAAGCTATTTTTTGCATTTATTAAAAAATAGCCTATTCAGGTCAGTATCGTATCGATTTTCTGGCGATACGAGGCCGATACACACCGATACTGACAACACTGGTTTTTTCATGGTTAACTTTTATGCTGCAATTTTTCAGAGTTCTGGAATTCATTTTCATTTTGAATTTTGTTTACAATATAAACTCATTTTTTATCTGGAAAAGTTTTAGTTTTTCCTTTTTTATCCTATACACTACATTTTGTGACGGCCTACTTCCTAGGAACTGGGACTTTTGGATGTCACACAGTTGGATGTAAAATCTATATTTGTGAGAGACCAGATACCAAATGCGTCTCTAGCATAAGTAATTGAGAAGAGTTCACCAACCTCAAGTTTGTCTTAGTTCTTTTCCCACAGTGAGGCAGGGTGCTTTATCAATGATGGCATCACCTTCTATTCTTTTGAAGTCCTGATGTGCCTTTTAATCACCTCTTTTGATACCGTTCATCTCATACTCATAAGGATTATGGATTGAGAACGAGATGCCAGGCCCTTAGAGACCATGTTAATCTGGATTAGGACCATTTGTGCTATGGGAGACCAGGTATTCTGGGAGTGCTGGATAATGGGTTGTGATTGCAACCCAAAACGAAAGATCTACACCCCTGGTTTGACTTTTTGTAGTCCAACATAAAAAGCTCTTGATTTTTCTGAAGTTCCTTGATGTGTTGTGCTTCAGTAGGGAGATTTTCATTCATAAATAGTGCTCCTATGAAATAATCAGTAATTTTACAAATGCTGCATGACACATGATTCAGTTATCATGATGAATTTGGAGCTGTGATACTTTGTTTCTCAAGTATAAGCTGAAAGTTCAAGAGCTAATAACTTATCAAGAACTGCAAGAAGTTCCCAAGAGAAGAGAGCAACAAAAGAAGTAATTCTTAGCCAAAAGAATGAGAGAATACAACAATATATTGGGACGAGCCCACTACTCCACTACAAGGCAAAATTTGTTCACTCTACAACTAGTTACAGTAGAAGTACAGAAATACCCCTATAAATAAGAATGTGTACACTAAGATATGGGTAGCACAAAAGAAGGATAAAATACATATTACTTCTGAACACTCCTCAAACTTGAGATGCTGCCAATGGAATCATCCGAAGTTTTGAAAGAAATGTTCTTACATGAGGTGGAGGTAAACTCCAATATATTGGGATGAGCCCACTACTCCACTACAAGAAAAAAATTGTTCTCTACAACTAATTGCTGTAGAAGTACATAAATAACCCTATAGATAGAAGGGTAGCGCAAAAGAAGGATAACATACATATTACTTCTTAACACTCCTCAAACTTGAAATGCTGCCAATGGAATCATCCCAAGTTTGGAAGAAAATGTTCTAAAGTGAGATGAAGGTAAACTTTTTGTGAATACATCAGAAATTTGATCCTTGGACTCCACACACATTAGAGAGATAAACTCATCTTCATAAGCACACCTTGTGAAGCAACAATCAATTTCAATATGCTTTGTTCTCTTCTGAAATTTAGGATTATTGGCAATATGGATTGCACTTATATTGTCACAGTATAGAGGGGTCTTCTCCTGAATAAGAATACCAAGATCTCTTAGTAGCCATCTAATTCAGATAAGCTTTGTTGTGACTTGAGCCATAGCTCTATACTCGGCGTCAGCTATAGATACAGCCACTCTGTGTTGTTTGTTGTTTTTTCATGAAATCAATGAACTCCCAAGAAACACACAAAATCTAAATGTAATAATCTATCTTTAGTAGAGCCACAAAATCAGCATCGCAATAGGCTCTAAGCTTACAAGAGGTAGAAGAGGAGAAAAACATTCCATAATGCATAGTGTCTCTGGCATATCTGATTATCCTCAGCACAACAAGATGAGTTGTCCTTGGAGCACTTATGAACTGACTAACTGCATATACAACATAAGAAATATCTAGCTTGGTTATGGTGAGATATATCAAACTACCAACCAATTGCCTAAATATAACGTGATCATCTAGTTCTTCTCCCTCTAATACTCTTAGTTTTGCATTGGCTTCCATAGGGGAATCCACTATTTTGGTATCAAGTCTTGCTTTTGACACCAATTCAGTAGCATGCTTACGCTGGTCTAAATAGATCCCCCTTCTTGAGTATGTCACCTCAAGACCCAAAAAATATTTTAGGACACCTAGATCCTTCATTTTAAAAACATTAGCCAACTTCATTTTTGTATCTTCGATCTTCTCAACATCATCCCATGTAACAATCATATCGTCCACATACAAAAGAAGCATACATTTTCCTTTATTTGAGGATGACACAAACAATGCTGGATGATGATGACTTTGTTCAAATCCCAAAGACTACTGTTGAACTAAATTTCTCAAACTACACTCTCGGAGCTTGTTTGAGACCATACAATGCTCTCTTTAGCTTCCACATTCTTCCTTCAGGATCAAAGTATCTCTGAGGAAGCTCCATGTAGACTTTTTCCTCTAAGTCTCCATTCAAGAAAGCATTTTTCACGTCTAACTGCCATAAACTTCAAGATCTAAGAGCAGCCACAACAAACAAAGTTCCGTTGGATGTCATATGTGCCACTAGAGCAAATGTCTTTGCAAAGTCAATGTCATATTATTGACTATATCCATTAACTACTAATCTGGTTTTATACCTTTGAACTGAACCATCTGCCTTGGTCTTTAGGGAACTGTTTCTGTGAAACTGAAACAGGACTTCAGTGAAAAGACGTGTTGGATCATGGGTCCGGGTCCAGACCCATGATCATGTATACTTTCATTAATGGCACACATGTATTTTCTTCTCTTTGTAAAAGGGTATTTTAGTACCCTAAGTTTGTATTAGTAACATATATAATGAAAGCATTAGTAGCAGCCGATTCCTGAATTGAGGAATCAGGTTTTCTCTGCAGCTCCTTCCCTCTCTCTCTGTTCTTCACCCTTCACGCAGGATAAACTCTGTTTTATGAAATCTAACAGTCAGTTCCCTGGTCTGACAAGATTTGAATGAACTAGTAACACTGCTGGTTCGTGATTGTCATTAGTTCAAGCGTTGTCGATTGTTCTGAAAATTCAAATCTGTTGAGTTTTGTTAATTAAGCCTGTTATGTGGCTGAAGTAGCTCCGCCGATAACTAGCTGCGTATTTGGGCAACACACCTTCCAATTTTCTGCAGAAATTTGAATCATCGCATTTCTGTGAACCTGTGAAATTCCTAAACTGAATTTTCCTGTGTTTGTTTGGTTGCGATCAATGCTGTTTACCAGAACTGAACTTGTGTGAACCGACTACTAGTGCACCTAGGTCTGTCATTGCATGGTTGTTGAATTCTCATTTATAGTGCATAAAAAAAAAGTATATATATATATATCATGTTGTTGTTGTTGTATATATATATATATCAGCCCCATATATGCGTATATATATTTTTATTTATATATAGTCATTCATATATATATATATATTTATATAGGTAGCTGTATACCTTTGTCTAGTGTCGTAGTATTAGGTGAATTAACATAGTTAGTCTTGGTCTTTGTGTTCGAAAAAAACTACAAAAATAGTTTTCAAAATTTATTTTCCCATTTAGGTTTTATCCCTTCAGCATCGTACACTTGGCGTGTACGCGCATTCGAGAGACTGACCTCTAGTAGTCGGGTCATGTCTGCACCAAGCCCCTTCACAACTGTTTTAACATATTCAGTCCAATAGGATTAATTGGTATCATCCATCTTGATGGGAATAATATGAATCAAATCCTTCTTCTCCATACTTCACCACCACCCCAAACTACAATTCAGCCTGCACAGTTCAGGAAATCACAGCAAAGCACAAACAAGAAAGTGTTAAAATATGGGTTGTATAAGCATATATATGTATGGTTGTAATATGTATTACCTTCTAGGGATATTTTGGCCTTTTTAACCATTGTACTTTTCTGTAATAGGTGTCGTCCAATAAGGGCTGTTTTATTTATAATATGTTATATTGTCAAGGGCATTTCTGTCCTTAACAATATAACAATAATATAGCTGTTGGAGCTCCCAACGGCTAGATTGCTAGACGTTGGGGATCCCCAATAGCTATATTTTGGGGAGCCTCTCACTTCCCTTTTTGCCTATAAATATAGGGCTTGGACCCCTTCTAATGAAATGCATTTTGTGTGCATTTGACTCCCAATAAAGACATTATTTTTTATATTGTGTGTTCTTTTCTCTAAGCCCATAAGTGGCTGGTGTGCTTGTGTTTTTGCCCCTTTGTGTGGGTGTGTATTCGCCTCTTGCTTTATGTGTGTGAAAAAGTCGTGATTTCATTACATGGTATTAGAGCTATTGTGACCTTGATCGTGGTAAAGCTTGCTTGTGTGGATGTGAGATCGTGGAATTCTGGTGCGCAAAAGTCTTCCACTTTCATATCTTCTTCCTATCTATCTCTCTATCTTTCTCTTCTTATATCTATGGAGGATGAATAAGTAGTTGTCACCATACCCGTGAGACTCAACGACAAACTATGTGATGTGGGCATCCATAGTGAAGCACAAGATTTGAGAAAAGGGTCTATGGGGTTTGGTTGATGGATTTACACTTAGTAAAAGTGAAAACGACAAAAAAAATTGCACTTCAAGGAGAAGAGATGAATAAAGTCATTGCCGACTATGAAAAGAGATGGAAGGAGTGGAGGATGAGTCGTTCCAAAATCATGGGATAACTCATTAATAGTGTTGAAATAAAAAAAATATTCTAGTTTAGTAAAGTTTGAATTTGCTAATGATGCTTGAAAATATCTCTAAGATATGTATTATCTATAATCTCTAAAAGAAAGAAAGAACTATGACCCAAGGAGATATGAGCATAAGATAATACTATAATGTTCTCTCTTTTCTTTAGGATGAATTAACTCTCTTAGAGCCTATGTGACATTGTTCACTTGACATTGAACTTCGAGAAAAACAAATCAACTCGGAGCAATTCTACCATTTCATAAATGGGCTTAGGCCCGAATTTGAAGGAACAAAATCGGCCATTCTTCGTAAAGATGGTGTTCCTTTTATAATAGAAACTTTATAAGAACTTATTATGGAAGATAATAGATTAAAGAAATCCTCTTTAGCAAAGATGAAGAATCAGTGCTTGCTATGTCAAGACCCGAAAATTATACCAAAGCATATAGGCCTCCTCACTTTGGATGAGGCCAAAGTGACTAAAGAACTCAAATGACTATGAAAGAAATCCAAGTATGAATACAAAAAAGGTGGTAAGATAATATGCCTGTAATGCATGCATGTGTGCTTCCATGTCATGTTCCTTATGTTTGTGATTGAACGATCATGTTTCAGGGCAGCGGATGGTTGTGGTAACCCATGGTGGCGTGCTCAGAGAATTCTTTAATCGTGCAGCCCCCAGGGGATCAAAACGAGGAAAGATACTAAACGTGTCTCTTAATACCCTTTATATATCTGATAAAAAAGAGTGGAGCATCAAAACCTGGGGTGATGTTAGTCACCTGCATGACGTTGGATATCTTGGGAATGCCTTTGGTGGTGACAGGATGTCTGGGTAGGTCTTGGGTTTGTACTTCCCTTCTGCTTGGAAATTTTTCGTTCTGAGGTATTAAGGCATCTATGGCTTTTGTTGATCAAGGTGGAGAGAGAGAGAGAGACAGGCTCAATTTCCCATTTTATAAAATTAATTTGCTTCAACTCATGACAGTATCATAAATTTCAATGAAATATACTGCTTTAGTGACCTATTATCCTCTGGTTCTGCATCATGATTTTTAACCAATCAGTTTTCATTCAAGTAGGTTATCTTAAAGACAAATACACGACCAAGGCTCAGGTACCTGGTCCGTCTCTCATTTGATATCTGTTGGGTGCAGACTTCAATACAGTCTGTTCATAATTGACTGGCCTTGAAAACGTTATTGAACGATCATATCAAGCCATGTTTCACTTGCAAACACAAGCCCTCCTACTGGACCATTGAAATCTGAAGCCTACATTTAGTTTCATTAAACACTGTTAGGGTCACGTCATTTTGTTTCATTGTTAGTAGTAGTACTAATAGTGGATGGTCTTCAATTGCAGCAAAAATTCATTTGGAGCAATTCTTTCCAAAAATATCTTTTTCTTTGTCGACTCTAGTTCCCTTTAATCCCTCTTGGTGTGAAGGTTGGTAACTTGTCCATGACTTAAAAACATGATTGGATGGTAAGGATCAGATGGGCTGTATGCATTTCTATATGTCAACCGTCTCCGCCATCAAAACCTGCAACTCAATTAACCAAAGAACAGTTATAAAGATACCAGATTATTTACCCAAATGGGATAGCAAGATCTTATGAAAATGGTTGCCTGACTAAGAATCCTTCTGGCCGTATGTTGTGAACTAACATCCAGAATACCTTCTTCGTGGCAACCATTCATTGACACATTCGACCCACTTTTCTGTTCTTCCAGTTAATTTGTTTCCTTGTCAAGAGTTTTGCATCGGACTGCAAAGCTTTACAAAACCCATGGAGCAGCTAACTCAGTGAACCCAAGCAGTTGATAAAAATGCATGAGTGGTTAACCAATTACGTTTGGTACATATCATCAGATGGACCAAAATGCTCTTCATAGTTAATCAAATGGTTGAAGCCAACTTCTTAATACTTTATTCCTTTGTATGTGTTTGCTCCTGCAAGGCTGTAATAGGCATGCTTTCTCTCGTGACATAGGTAGTCTTGAAATATAGGACCATATTGGATTCTAAAACTTTAATTAAGTTGTATATCTATTGGCAATGTATGGTTAAATGGACGGCTTGCTGATTCAGTGATGCTACAGAAACCGGAAACAAGTTTGACTCACAACTCGCTAGAATCAGCTTGACTTAACCGTTTCAATGACTTGCCTGCCACACATTAGGCCAAAGGTTTACTCGGGCCCTTTTCAGAGATGTATGGGAAATACCATCGTTTGGCTATTAATTTCATAAATGGCTTGATTATGTTCTTTAAGTAGAACAAATACGGAAAAAGAAACCTAGACCCAAGGGATTTGGGGTAGTGGAATGCGGCTTAGACCGTTTGATGGGCAGTCTAGGTTCAAATTCCACGGGCATCACCCACCTGCGTAAGCCGAACCTTGGCAACTCTCTGGGGTCGAGGGGTAAGACCTCAGAGTTTTACGCCGACATGAACAGCGACCTTTAGTGCAGCAGGCTGAGCCAGTGCGGCTAGGTCTCTGTGCCTGGGGCGGTTTCTCTGAGTAAAAAAAACAGAAAGAAACCCACAGATGCACATCCCTCACTGCAAAGTCGAAACTTTGAGGTGTGTGAAATATCATACTTGACAAGCAAGCCTACTCCCTGGTAGGCAAGGACGACCTTGGTATTTACACCAATGAGCTCACAAGTGAAAGAGGTGGTTTTCCCTAGTTATCCGAAAAAAAGAAAAAGAAAAAGAAAAAGGCGGCTTCCTATACAACAAAACAAGCAGTATGGAACTATTGAGAAAGAGCTGTGAAAAATATACACTGAAACAGGAAGCAGAAACATGGTTGAACGAGTGCTGAGCTCACCCCCTGGGGAAACCCAAACCGTTCCCAACAGAAATCCAAATTTTACAGTGTAAATCAAGTTAATATGAAGGATTTTGAACTGTTCACGCCAAAAAAAAAAATACAGATACAGATTTAAGACAGATTTTTCCATCACAATGAAAAGAGATTTCACAACGACCCAACTCATTCAATTCACCGTCGAGCAAAGCTCTGTTAGCACAAGCTTGCCATAAAATGGCGCCAGATTCGAACAAGTTCTGAACTGCATCCTGCTTGCAACCCAGGACATTTGAAAACGTGGTTGTCCTATAGCTGCT
Source organism: Nuphar pumila (assembly GCF_984573655.1). Classification (NCBI taxonomy): domain Eukaryota; kingdom Viridiplantae; phylum Streptophyta; class Magnoliopsida; order Nymphaeales; family Nymphaeaceae; genus Nuphar; species Nuphar pumila. The sequence goes on along the minus strand of NC_143252.1, from coordinate 142,451,131 downwards.
TCACCGAGAAACCTTACATGGGGAAAAGCACCGGCAGGGATCAGATACTGGACTGAGCTTCACATGCTAAACTACTACGCTTTGGCAAAAGACCGTGATGATACACCGTGCAACAGTTTCACAAAACCCAGGAAACTAAGCTTCCCATCTGTCTGTCTGATCCAGTCATGAAGAACTGTGTGAACTGGAGCAACAGGTGCAAGACCAAGTTCCTAAAAAGATAAAAAATGGCATTAGCTTCAAGACAGCAAATACAGGATTCAGTTATGCCCAAACAATATAAGCCCTCATTAACATCAACCCCACTTCCAAATGCATACAACATTTATGGCAAAGATACAGCCCTTGAAAAGTAAAGACATCAAAACTATTATCTTGAAGATCGGAGCATATGTCTACGGGTTAATACAGGTACATAAACACCAGGCTCGTGATAAAAATTCTTATAGTATAGCAAAACTGTACCTCAGCTGCTTACAGAAAAATCACATGGAACAGCAATCAATCGTCAATTCTTAAATGTCAAGTAGGACACCGTGCAGAAAAAAATAAATACAAGTAAATAAGCAATACCGTAGCAAGTTCCTCAATAACAAGTGTTCTGTTCCCATCCTTCTCAAAAAGCTCGTAAGCACTCCGAGCATGTTGCTCCCACCCGTCAAGTCCTTCAAGCTGATGCACACTTATTGCAGCAGCACAGAACTCTTCAAAATCCATTTTTCTATACTGAAGCGCAGTCATCTGTAAGAATATTATGAAAGTCGAATCAGCAAATGTTTTTGCCAAAGAGCGCTACATAATCATGTCACTGGAAAATTCACATACTGAGTTCACAAATTCATGGACACGGGACTCTTTTGTGGCCTCCGTTGCATGTTTTGAAAGGGCCTGTCCACAAGAGAATTTAGAAACGTCACTGAGAAGTAGCTGCTGCATTGCATCATCAACATTATGAATATCACAGCATTGTTCATCATCCCTTCAGAGAGTGCACTTGAATACCTCGGATCTCTAATTAGTGTTGAAGCTGGTACAGGGTCCATGGTAACTTGCTAAGATTAGAGGTAAAACAACCGCTCAATCTTAGATCCACCCAAAATGAGGATCTGAGATTCATGTTTCAGTAGACCTTTATGAATCTCAAATGCCTGGATCTCAGATACACAGCTTGAAATCTGAGCATTCAAATGCACCCTAAAGCATTCCTAAATGTTACAGTGAGAGAGAACAAACCATCTTGATATTCTCCAAGGAAATGCACCCATTTTTATTTGGCTCTAATAGTGCAAACTGTTCCCTCAGGTAGAAAACCTCATCAACTATCAGGGTCTTTGATAGAGCCTGCCACAGGTGACAAAAAGATCAACAGGCATACATCAATTGATCAGACAGAAAGGTGCAAAAGAAATCCATCAAATAGATTCTTCTATATTCCTAGCATATTCACTTAAACAAGTATTTTGCACACATGCAGGCACAACAGGATCTGCAGCATTAGAACAGACGTGCAGTAAACTAATGAAAGAAACAGAGAAAGCAAAAGGTTAACATAGAACATCTATTTGTCTAGCATAACAGAGGCTGGTCAAGCTGGATAAAGTAATTTCAACTTAAAACTAAAAGAAACAAGCTTATTTGTGTGGTCAAACCCAGCTACAACTCACAGTATACGTCTCCTGGAGCACGCTCTCACAGAAGCAGACTTCAAATATGGAAGTCAGGTGCTCTCAAAGACTATTTCCAAGTCATGGAAGCATGCTTCCAAGGACATGGGAACTGCAATTTCCAAAGGTCAGAATTGGACTTCCATTAGAAAGGAAACACACTTTAAGAATTAAGGAGGCGTTTCCCCTAGAAACCAAACTGTAACTGCCCTCTTTTCAGTTGGTTCCAAGTATAATAGTTGAAACACTTTCTGCAATTTCTCCAAAAGCAAATATTTTTTATGCACCACACGTTTTAGTACAGCACACAACTCCATTTTCGCAGGCCTTCTTGGGCCCTAACCAAGCTATGGACGAACATACTGAAGCAGCTCCTGTCCCTCTCAAGCCATGAGTTCCATTACTCAAGGTCAAGGTTGGAATCTGAGGCTTCCACACACTTGCATCCAGAAACACATTATGGAGAACACTAGCTCACAAAATACGTGGTGCTAATTGAGAAACTTAACTTGCCATTTGCACCAAACAGGCATCCATTAAGGAGCCAAATGAGGATCAAAACAGGGCATCTAACATATGTGTCTGTGTATGCACTCCCAAGTGAAAAACTCTGGCTCTGCCATGCTGTCAGTGTGTATGGTTTGAATATTAGAATTTTCCTTCAACGATATCACAAACGCACCTTCAAAGCTGCCTTTCGTAGTGATGTTGAGCGTAAATAGGCCTTAATTAGTTTGAATACTAGAATATCTAATGGAACCTTTGCAATGTTGTGATTTCTAATCCAGGGATGACCTGCAGAAAGGGACAAGTCAGGAATTTAGATAAGTCAGAAATTTAGATGACAACTATCACTGCAGCATTCTTAGTCACAGAACACTCACTTAAAGCTTGAGTAGCTGACATCCTTTTCCGTAAATCTTTGTTCAGTAAGCGCTTCACAAAGTCTTTTGCTTCAGGTGATAATGATGGCCAGGGAGGCTCATCAAAAGTAGGATCAGCTTTTAGAACAGCTCGAAAGATACCAGATTCAGTTCGAGCCCAAAAAGGACGACTACCACAGAGGAGAATATAAGCAATCACACCAATACTCCAGACGTCTGCCTCTGTGCTGTAAGACCTATGTAAAACTTCAGGTGCCACATAATACGCACTTCCTACAATGTCATTCAGCCTTTCCTCTGCAAGACAAGTTTCAGAATCCCACTTATCAAGTCCAGGGAACAAATTAACAACAGCAATTGAAGTGATGCAAGTATCAAATAATGCCAGTAAACTGAATTAACCTGGTTTAACGAAATCTGATAAACCAAAATCTATGGCCTTCAATTGGGAATTTTCATCCTTTGTTGTAAAAAGAAAATTCTGCATAAAAAAAAAGGTTATTAGAAAAGATAGCATACAAGAGATGTTTGATACTCAAGAAACATGAACTGAATGAGAATTCAAGATCTCTAAAAGGAAGATGCGAGTTCTTGAAACTTTAATATTTAATGACAAGAATAGCAACATATATAATTTTATACAAGCAAATTCAGTCTATTTTACTAAACCTGCAACATAGAATAGCCAAATATTCACAAATAAATTCATATTGAATAAACATAAAGGCAAGCATTATGATTTTAAATACTAGGATAAATTTGGGGTTCTTCCAGAAGTCTGCTTTGCATCATATTTTGCAAATTACTTCCCTCTGCATGTTAGTTGCTTTGTCATATTTGCAATCATCTCAGAGGTTTTAGAGTCCAACACACATGTTAGTCTCTCTGTTGTGATTGCAATCACTTGTAGAGGATTCAGAGTGCCAGCTAAAAGCCTTTCATATTTGCCTTTAACTGGTTCACTATGCAAATGGAAGAGAGAGAGATTGGAAGAGAAAGAGCAAATACAGATTAATTCAACAGACAAATAGGTAGGGATTATCGTCTAAAAAACCAGGAAAAAAAAGCAAAGTCAGTTATATGACTTTAATCTTAGCTACTGAATATACACCTATGTTACATGGGTATGGGTACGAGTGCGGATACGACATGGCAAGTTCGAAAAATGTGGGTATGGGGACACAGCTATATATATATATATATATATATATATATGTGTGTGTGTGTGTGTGTGGGGGGGGGGTAACATTTTTAAATGAAAGAAAAAAAAACATTTTAAATGTAAAAAAGAAACAAGGGGTAAAATGATTTTTTTTAAATAGGGGGGTGTTTGAAATTTTTGCATTTTATTTTTAAGGGAAGGGGGTACTTTGTAACCCCCATTCCCATTCCCACAACCTCTCTCTCTCTCTCTCTCTCTCTCTATATATATATATATATATATATATATATATAGGGGGGGGGTAACATTTTTAAATGAAAGAAAAGAAACATTTTAAATGTAAAAAAGAAACAAGGGGTAAATTTTTTTTTTTTAAATAGGGGTGTGTTTGAAATTTTTGCATTTTATTTTTAAGGGAAGTACTTTGTAACCCCCGTTCCCATTCCCACAACCTCTCTCTCTCTCTCTCTCTATATATATATATATATATGTGTGTGTGTGTGTGTGTGTGTGTGTGTGAAGAAGAGCGAGGAGGAGGAACCTCATACCCACTGCTGCTCTCTCTCTCTCTCTCTATATATATATATATATATATATATATATGTGTGTGTGTGTGTGTGTGTGTGTGTGTGTGTGTGTGTGTGAAGAAGAATAATGAGGTGGACCCCAATACCCACTGCTTCTCTCTCTCTCTATATATACAAAGGAGAACGAGCAAGAGAAGAAGAGGACGGAGAAGCAAGGAGGAGGTAGGTACCTCTCTCTCTCTCTCTTTTCTTTCTTTCTCTTCTCCTGCTCTTTTTCCTCTTTCTCCTCCCCTTCTTCTTCTTCTCCCGCTAGATAGGGTGGAGACAGGTGAAACAAAATAGCAAAGAGAGAGAGAGAGAGAGAGAGAGTTGGGGTTCGGGTTGGTCCCAGTTGGACCCGACCCGACCCAACCTAGGCCCAGCACATACCCGTGATGCGCCTGGTACCAGTACTCGTGTCAGGCCGTGTCGACATGGGTACATGGGGCCTTTTGCCGTTTCTATGTGACATAGATATACACTAATAGCCATGAAATCTTCTTTCAAAACACCATCTTTCTGCTCAACATTGCTAAACTAGTTATTTACAGTGAACAACCAAAAGAATAATCCTATTAATCATAGGCAAAATTTCTTATAAGTAGCTACGACTGGTAACAAGCTGAATGAACTAAAACAGTGAGTGTTCAGGCTCGGCTCATTTACATGCACACCAAGTTCAGGCTCTACTTTTGTAGCCCAGGTGAGCCGAGCCAAATTGAGCTCGGATGAACCCAAGCCAGCCCACTAAAATAAAAAAAAAATATATATCAATTTTAAATGTGTTCCATAGTGAGAATGGAACTTGTGAGTTGGGGTTTGCAAACTGACTGTCCAAGGAGTTGAACTGTCATGCTATTGCTGAAATCAATGGTTGCTACATAAATAGTGTATATATGCCCATCTAGATGAGCCTATATGAGACGAATGGAGCCAAACACTCCATTGTTCATGTTGAAACAGGCCTGATGATCCTGGTCGCTAGATCCATATGACACCCACACACACGGCAGCAGAAACCCGAGAAAAGAAAAGAGGGAAAAGAGAGAGGAGAGAGAAGAGGGAAACTCGTCATCCTCTCATTAGACCCTAATCCCTCCTTTAAAAGGAATTAGTAAATAATGGGTTGCAAAAAGAGTCCCTCTACTTTTCACTAATTACATACTACTACCAAAACTAAAAGTATATTTCCTTTTTAACAGTTCATGTTCAGCACGCTTATATTTCATGAGCTGCTTGTGGCTTGCCTCACCATGCTCTCTGGACAAACCTGAACAAGTTTTCATAGAAGCTGCATGGAGCTGAGACACGAGTAGACCAGTTTAGTTACCAGCCCTATAAGTAGCATCTCTGTGGTTGCAATTCCGATGCATAACTTCCTTTCTCAGTTTCATTTCTTAAAACGCTGTATAAGAAAGGGAAAAAATGGACAAATATTTCTTTCCAGTTCAAATTACAGATTTCAGAGTGGAACGAATATTAAGTGAAGGGAAAGGACCAATCTTCATATAATTCTTTTTTATTCTCTGAGGAAAAATTGATAGAAAACATATTAGAGTACATGATTGATATTTTCTCCAGCTAAAAATATCAAAGCTTTCAATGGGCTATAGCACAAATTAAACGTTATAGCCACTAGCCACAGTAGAATTTGTCATGCTGTTTTACAGAAATTGCAGAAAAAAATCATCTTGTTGGTCAAGCAAGATAGGTATTATTCACCTTTTCTTTCACGCTAACAGAAAATAAACTTTCTGTCAGCATGATTCAGTAAGCAACAAGATGGGGTCAGATTGGGTCACAACACAGTGACATGCAAAAGCTATGGCGATGCTTTTTAAAACCATCTAATCCATATATGCACAATGGTGAAGGTTTATAAATTACAAATGTCGTTTCCAACAACCAAAAATGAAAAAGTTCATATAGCAGGCCCAATGGTTTTACCTCTGGTTTGAGATCCCGATGAACCACACCCTGGAGATGACAAAATGCTACTACATTTAAAATCTGTACCATAACAGCCTTGGCATCATCTTCTGAATACTTCCCACCCCTATCAAAGAAAGAAATATATGATTAACTTTATTAAGTACTAATATCAGTTCAACAAATTAAGAGATATCTTCCTTGAAATTTCGAGACTAGAACATTCTTACTAAAAACAAAGTGTACAGCCACAAGAATATTGATAGGAAAACATTTTTCTGTTTGAAATACCCCACCCCAAAAAAATTCAACCATTACCCAGTGAGGACTGTACTAGTTAAACTCCCCTCATTTTTTTTGAATAGTAAAGCTGGGAACTCTTCTGAACATTTAATACGGAAGAAAAGCCTAAAATTGTAGTGGATGCTCATAAGGGTTTGCAGGCAATTGCAAACCATCTTGATAAGTTGTGGGAGTCCTTTCCAACTAATGCCACTAGGTCAAATATGATAGCTGGATTCCTAAAATCACACCATCATAACCAAGGGTTCTTGGATTCTAATCACACCAAGGCTATTCACAGCTTGGATTTGGGGGAAAAAGAAATGCCAGAATGTGACCTCTTGTAGCTCACTATAAAAAGAATTACAGTTCAAAGGACTGAAAGATGTTACAAAAGTAGAGATGATAGAGTTATTATTTAACATTAATCAGCATTAAAAGAAGCACCTTGCAAGTATCCGATCTAGAAGCTCTCCTCCTTCACATAATCTGAATAACAAAAAGAAAATGTTAAGCCGCAAAACAATAATTAAGACACTCCACAAGCCAATGATAGCAACTTAAAACACACACGTGTGTGTGTGTGATCCAAGGTCCATAATAACAGAAAATGGTCAGCACTTACTCCATTACTATATACACATTGTCATGATCTTCATATGCATCATATAATTGTACTAGATTGCTGTGTCCTGTCAATGCTCTCAAAATCTTCACCTCCCTACGGACATCCTCAATAGCAATGGCTGTAATCATCTGAGATAAATAAATCACAAAATTTTAGTGGAAGGACAAAGGCACAGGAGAAAACAATTAAACCCCACATGAATAGCTCTTGCAATAAAAAAAATAGAGAATTTTGCGGAAAAAAATATTTCCAGCTGTTTCTAGAACCTTATAGATATTTACTCATCTCAGATGAGATATGGTCCACTTACCACAACTCTTACTGTCACCAACATAATTGGATCAGAGAGTTTTTTTTTTTTGGACATCCAGTAATGCCATATCCAGGTACAATTTGGCCAAATCTAAGCTTGTTTGAGCAGGTTTCTACCCATTGTAGGACAGCAAGGTTACTACCATTATATATATATATATATATATATATATATATATATATATATATATAAAAGAAGATGTATAGCTTCCATAGTTGATCTTCCAGGCATAAAACCAAATTGATTCTCCGATATCATGACAACCTTCCTCAACCTATACTCAATCACCCTCTCCCAAAGTTTCATAGCATGACTCATGAGTTTTATACCGTGATAGTTTGTGCAATCTTGTATATCACCCTTATTCTTATATAGAGGCACCAAAGTACTCTTCCTCCACTCATTAGGCATCTTATTTGTCCGCCAAATCTTGTTAAAAAGATTTGTCAACCATTCTAAACCTTTCTCACCCAAGCATTTCCAAGCCTCGATAGGTATACCATCTGGGCCAAATGCCCTTCTTGATTTCATTTTCTTCAAAGCCTCTGCAATTTCTTTCTTTTAAATCTTGCGCATGAAGTCACAATTCATCTCAAAAGGAATGGAGAAGTCTCCAAGATCCTGAGCATAACTCCGCCTGTGTATAACTGTTTAGTTATACACTACCAGTCCCAAGCCTGGATAAAGGAGGAGGGTTGCGGTAGGCTAGTGACAGTCAACATAAAAACTTAGTCACACCCTAAAAACTTAGTCACACCCTATGAATATGAACCAATATGAGAATTTCGTTGGGGTGTTCCCTACTGAGCGACGCGTTGTACTCTATAGGCCCGGAGGCAGTGATAAGTGGGCAAGGGTTGCTAGGTCGTCGTCCAGAAGCGACGCGTCACACCGGCGCCCGAGTGTGGTGTCAAATAGGCAAGGGTTCCCTCACTTTGTTGGACGGGTGAGGGTAAAGAAGATAGTTCAAGACCATAAAATTAGGTTAGCCACTTGGAACATAGGGTCTTTAACTGATAAGTTGGTAGAGTTAGTAGATGTTATATGTAGGAGAAAGATGAATATTTTATGTCTACAAGAGACCAAACGGGTATGTGAGAAAGCAAAAGTGATAGAACCTTGGGGATATAAGATTTGATATACAGAAATAAATAGGGAATAGGAATGGAGTAGGGATTGTTATTAGTCGTGAGTTTATAGATAATGTAGTTGAGGTCCGTAGAAAGGGTGATAGGATTTTACTTATTAAATTAATATTATGTACGGATATTATTAATATTATTAGTGTTTATGCACCTCAAGTAGGTTTAGATGATTCCATTAAGCGTCAATTTTGGGAAGATTTAGATGAAGTAGTACAAGGGATATCATATGGAGAAAAGCTTTTCATCGGCGGTGACCTTAATGGACATGTAGGCATTAGTAGGGATGGATTTGAGAGTATCCATGGAGGCTATGGTATAGGAGAAAGAAACAAAAGTGGAGAAAGGATTTTAGATTTTGGTTTGTCCTATGATATGATCAATGTCACATGGGTGCGGGGATGCGGCACTTCCAAAAAACCCGGGTGCGGGGGTGCGGCAAAAATAAAAATAAAAATAAAAATAAAAATAAATAAATAAATAAATATATAGGACTTATAACTAGTTTTTTTTTGCTGGTGTGTTTGTTTGAAGACTTGTTACCCACGCTCTGCTTGTTGTGTACTTTGGCGCAACAGGACAAAATTGATGAACCAAAAGGATTGGCAATCTGATCGACCCAGCCTGCTGCGTTCTGCTGACTGTCATGATTCAATCATGTCTGAAACTCCTTGGTCTTCACAAAAAAAAATATAAGTGAAAGGTTTGATGTGGTTTGTTGGAGAGAGAGTCTTCATGGGGCCTACGACTCCACTGCCACTGCCACGCCACTGCCTAGGGTTCTTCAAATTTCATTTTATATACAGTTGCACACAGATCTCCAGTCTGGACTCTGGATGACAGCTAAAAGAAATTTATTGGATTTGACATGTGGAAAAGAGAGGTCTACACCAGGCTACGGCTAGAGCACCCATCTCGTCAGGAGAAAAGTGAATACTAATAGCCACCAAGGCTACCACCACCATTATCATTTATTATGGAGAGAGAAAATCCTTGACGAAGAAAGATCGGGATGCCAACAAAGCTCGTCAGATGTTGTGGACACAAGTGCCCCTTTATAAAACAAGAGCAGCAGCAACAAGCAGGCATCCACGCTTTGGTTATTCCGTCCTTTTATTCTCTCATCACTACCTGCAGGGATCCAGCAAGGGGTGGGGAGAGGTGAAGAATTTAGAAGTCCTCGTCAGGGAATAGGCAACTCTAAAGAGATCGAAACTATCAAGGCCAAAATCAAAATCAAAATCCAGCAAGGGACGGGTCCCGCTGCGTGGTCAGCTGTCAGCAGATTTTTTTTAAAAATTCCGCAGCCCATTTCACAGGGCAATTTTTAAAAAAAAAATCAAAAAATTGGACCAAAATGACCTTGAGTGCGGTCAACGCACCCAGGGTCGGGTTGACTGCACCCGGTGCCGCACCCGCATGCGCACCCGCATCGCGTCGCGTCGACGTGGGTGCGGCACCTATCTGGCCGAATCCCTGTGACATAGGATATGATCTTAGCAAACACTTGATTTAGGAAGTGGGAGTCTCACCTAGTAACATTTAAAAGTGGGGTTAATACGAGTCAGATAGATTTTTTCCTACTTAGAAAGAGAGATAGGAGTTGTTGCATCGATTGTAAGGTTATACCGGGAGAAAGTGTAGCTACACAACATAGAGTCTTAATTTTAGATCTTAGAATTAGAAAATGCCGCAAAAGGGATAGACATAAGATAGATCTTAGAATTAAGTGATGAGCATTGAAAGGAGCTAAACAATGAATGTTTGTAGAGCAGGTAGTTAAAGAAGCTGATTGGTGTCTCGAGGAGGATTCAGAATCAATGTGAAATAAGATAGCGGGTGGCATGAGAAAGGTGACTAATGAGGTATTGGGTGAGTCTAAAAGCGATGCACCGCTAGGTAAGGATACATCGTGGTGGAATGAGGATGTCAAATTAGCTATTAAGGTTAAAAGAGAGTGTTATAGAAATCTAAGTAAGAGTCGTGATAATGAGAATTTGGAGAAGTATATGATAGCAAAGAAGGAAACTAAAAAAGTAGTTCAAAACGCAAGAAATAAGGTATATAAGGAGGTTTATGACAAGTTGGATACCAAAGAGGGCGAGAAGGATATTTATAGGCTTGCAAAGATGAGAGATAGGAAATCAAGGGATCTGGGTATGGTTAGATGTATCAAAGATGAAATACAAAGGGTTTTAGTCAAAGATGAGGAGATTAAGGAGAGATGGAAAGATTATTTTGATAAGCTATTTAATGAAAGTCATGCTCAGGATCTTGGAGACTTCTCCATTCCTTTTCATGAGATGAATCGTGACTTCATGCGCAAGATTCAAAAAAAAGAAATTGCAGAGACTTTAAAGAAAATGAAATCAAGAAGGGCATTTGGCCCAGATGGTATACCTATCGAAGTTTGGAAATGCTTGGGTGAGAAAGGTTTAGAATGGTTGACAAATCTTTTTAACAAGATTTGGCGGACAAATAAGATGCCTAATGAGTGGAGGAAGAGTACTTTGGTGCCTCTATATAAGAATAAGGGTGATATACAAGATTGCACAAACTATCGTGGTATAAAACTCATGAGTCATACTATAAAACTTTGGGAGAGGGTGATTGAGTATAGGTTGAGGAAGATTGTCATGATATCGGAGAATCAATTTGGTTTTATGCCTGTAAGATCAACTATGGAAGCTATACATCTTTTTAGACAACTTATTGAGAGATATAGAGAGAGGAACAAAGATTTGCATATGGTTTTTATTGATTTGGAGAAGGCATACGATAGAGTACCTAGGGATGTTCTCTGGTAGACAATGATGAAAAAAGGTGTTTCTCTCAAGTACATTAATATAATTAAAGATATATACGAAGGAGTAGTAACCAATGTCCGCACTTGTGGAGGGATGACAACCAATTTTTCTATAACGGTTGGGTTACATCAAGGATATGCATTAAGCCCTTTCCTATTTGCAACAGTGATGGATGAGCTTACGAGATCAATTCAAGAAAATATGTCGTGGTGTATGTTGTTTGTTGATGATATTGTTTTGATTGGCGAGTCTAGAGCTGGGGTTAATGCTAAGTTAGAATTATGGAGACAAACATTGGAAGCAAGAGGTTTTAAGTTGAGTAAGAGTAAGACAGAATATATGAAATGTCAGTTTAGTAAGCAACGAAGTAGTGATGGGAGCGTAGTGAAGCGTGGTGAGCAAGAAATATCGGTGGATGACTATTTCAAATATTTGGGATCTATCATTCAAAAGTATGGAGAAATTGATGGAGATGTAAATCATATGATAAAGGTTGGGTGGATGAAATGGAAAAGTGCAACTTGAGTGTTGTGCGATTGTAGAATGCCATTGCAGTTGAAGGGAAAGTTTTATAGGACGACAATTAGGCCTGCTTTACTATATGGTACGGAATGTTGGGCTGCCAAGAGACATCATATTCAAAAAATGAGTGTAGCTGAGATGCGTATGCTTAGATGGATGTGTGGAAATACAATAAAAGATAAGATTCAAAACAAGGAGATACGTAAGAAGGTAGGCATTGCATCCATTGAAAATAAGATGAGAGAGAATCGTTTACAGTGGTTTGGACATATTCGGCGAAGGCCTAATGATGCTCCAGTTAAAAGGATGAAGAAATGAGAAAATATATTAGTTAAAAGAGGTCGGGGTAGGCCTAGGAAGACTTGGATGGAGATGATAGGAAAGGATATGAATGATTTGAACCTCACCAAGGACATGGCATTGGATAGAAATGATTGGAGGAGAAGGATTCATGTGGAAGACCCAGAATGATTTTCTTTTTTGGTTCATATTGCCGACCCCAATTGTTTTGGGATGAAGGCGTAGTTGTTGTTTGTTGTTTGTATATATATATGTGTGTGTGTATGTGTGTCGGGTGGGTGGGTGGGGGGGGGTGTAAAGTTTTTGCTACAATCATTTATATAAACGACTTAGCAAAATCCATTTTTTAAAACTTTTTTTCTAGTCAAAATGACCCCATGGATGTGATCTACAAGTTGTTTTTAGTAGGAACTGGCTTTTGAATTGTCAAAATCTGACCTGTGCACAGGTTGTTTGGCGATGCAAATATCGACAATTGCAGATGCACCGATTTATCCTGACCCAAAAAGGCATGTTCTTTTGTCGAAAAAACATGATCTGAGTGTAGATTTTCACTAAATCGACCATGCTGAACACATCTATGAGGTTAGATTTGAGTCAAAACAACTTGCATCATGAGATTTCAACTAGATTGTATGTACAACTGATTGTATTAAATGTATACTCTATATATATATATATATATATCCAGGTTGAAGTCAGAAGTACATGTGTTATTTCCTAGAATTACTGGAGATTGAGGTTCAACAGAATTTAAGGGTGGCATAGTTGCCCACTAGGGAAAACTCCTTGTTCATTTATGGGAATGGCAATAAGAAAAGGCCAAAATGGTCCAGGCCTGTAGAATTTAAATGGAACCGTTGTTCTCACTTGTGAAATCACTACGTACCCAAGTGCATCTATATGGACCTTTTGATTTGTGAACATATTATTAAAGGAAAAAAGGGAATTGCAAGATAGGAAATCACAAGCATAAGCATTAGGATATAAGGGAAAACAATGTGATTTAAAGTGTAACCTTCCACACATCAAGCAAGATTAACAATATAACAGAATTTTTGTAATGTAACTAAGCAAAAGAACATCTGATGATAATGACATAGTCTACACATCAAACTACATAAGCAAAGAACAAGACTGAGTAACTTTTTGCAATGCTTCAAATATGAAATTACAATAAGTACCTTTGTGCTTCACCACATTTGCGCCTTTGATGATCACAAAGGAGGACAGGACCAAAACATGTAGTAAAACAAATTCTAAAATTTAACCAAATAAAGTAATACATGAAATTGAACTATGTTTATGCCAACCACAGAATCCAAATCGAAATCACTTATTAATGCGCTGTTTGTATTAGTGCATGAATAGAATAGAAATCAGTACTTTTTGATAAGCAAGAGATATCAGTACAGAAGCCTTTTTCCCGTTTCTGGTATATGAACACTCCAAAAGGGCATAACATCCATAAGAGATTATAATTTCCTACCAAACTAGTTATAATTGGAAAATTTTGAAAGAAAAAAGAAAACCATGAATCTCACAATTCAGGGAAAATCTAATGACTCTGCATGATTAACAGTGCAGAAAGGGTGTCATATATGATGAAAAAAATAATGCTGAAATTATAGCAAATAATACCAATCAGTAAGATACATTCGTAAAGTAAGATTCAGCTACATGTAAAACATAATAGTTCTTGTAAAATTATAATTTATCTTTGACCAAAATCTTAACATAAAAACCCATTTTGAATCTATTTGCGTACTTACCTAAAATGAAAGACATATGCCACTGCAAAAGAATTTCTATCCGCACAAAATTAGAAATTCTTCAATTTTGGATTTGGTAATCATTTTTTATCAACACTAATGGTTTCTCCACTCTGCTAAAACGGCGGACCAAAATTTACATAGATGATCTGACCACGGCAATATAAAATCCAATCCAACTCCAATTTTCCAATTCTTCACCAATTAAGCTTCCATTTTCAACCGAAAACAAAACTCACAACAAAATTTCTTCCTCTCCGTTGCGATACGAATTACAAACGACAGCAGAAAGAAAATCCACAAAAGATAAAAGGAGAAAAGCCGAAAACGAAAACAAACAAACAAACCTTGGCTTTGGGAATGACCTTCACGGCCACCTGCTGCCCCCTGAGCTCCCCCTTCTTGAACCTCGCCACGCACGTATACCCGAAGTGCCCCCGACCGATCTCATCCCCGAGATCGTACTTGGACGCGAAGTGCTTCGAGAACCCGAATCTCTTGTCCAGCCCGCACTCTGCCTCGCTCCCCTCCGGGATCGCTGCCTCGTTCGGCTTCACCGAGCCGTGGCGCCTCGCGAACACGGCTCTGATATGCTTGGCGGGCGAGGGGGGAGGGAAGGGGCGCTTGAAGAACCTGCGCGGGGTGGAATTGGCGGAGGAGGAGTTCTTGCGGAAGAGGCGGGCGGGGCTTGGAGTGTAGAACGGGAAAGGCGAGGGCTTGCTGATCTCCTCCGCCCGATCCTCGCTGGCCTTCGCCGGAGAAGGCAATTCAACCCCTTTTCCTCCTCCTCCTTCTCCTCCTCCTCCTCCTCCTACTACTACTACTACTCCTACTTCTTCTACTGAACCTTCTCTATTGGGAACGCCGTCGATCGCCGGCTTGGGTTTGCCGTGACAGAGTCCCATCTGCTAACTGTTTGCCTCTTTCAATGCTCTCTCTCTATGGAACGAACCAGAAACCCTAATTTGCTGCTCCCATGAGCTCAGAGGGCTCCATTAATCTGAACCAAACCCTTGGATTTTGGAGAGGGTGAAATTCTCAGAGAGAGAGAGAGAGAGAGAGAGAGAGAGAGAGAGAGAGCTTCTTTCTCTCCACGCTTGTCTCTCACCATAAATAGATAAAATTACATTAAAAAAAAACAAGTTTACGAAACTAATCGGCATAAATAAATAACGGCGTCAACGACCATCGGGGGAGATGTCGCCTTCTCACGAAAATATCGCAAGCTAAAATATCGCAACATTTTTAAAAAGTATGCGACTTAAAGTCTCATGAAAATAAAGATAAAATCCTGTGAAAATATAAAAAAGTGGTACAGGCCTTTTTACTAAGTTAATTTAGATAGGAATTCACAAATTTCACGTTTTTTGACGTTATTTTGGCTTTCCAAAATCGGAATAAAATAACGATATTTTGGAAAAAGATCGCCGGTATTTGGTTTTGTTAATTTTGTACAAGTGCCGGCCAGTTGGCAACCGTGCCAACAGCTAGCGGAAAATACGTGGGGGCTTCATCTAGAAACCGGTTCGTTTGGGTCGGTATGAATCGGAAAGGACGGTTTGGTTGTTGTATCGGATCGGCCACTGGAACGGAGCTCCAGTCACGTGACCAAGGTGATAATGTCTCCATCTGGACCCAAAGAAGTCAATATGCATCAAGGATCCGGTTCGAGGCTTTGAGCTCAAGTGCCTGAGCACCTGGTCAGCTTTTTTTTCTTTGTAGACTTTGACCGAGCCCATGGTCCATATGGGTCTATTCGGATACTCTTGGTTGGAGCTGGAACTCTTTGAATTCCCGAACTTTGATATTGGGTCGATGCATTAGGGCTATTGACAAGTTGGTTCGAGTCTTGGTCCGGATACTCCAGGTACTACTTTTGGTTTGAGCTGAGCCCTGCTTATCAATAGTCGACCCGGTTCTCATCCCAGCCGAGTCGAGAAGGCCTAAGTCTTTGGGGTGGGGCCCAGCGGACGTGTTTTGGCCCGTATTTGATTCTGGTTGGTCGCACGGGCCGCTGGACCTGCTGTCACAGGAAGAGCAATTCCGACATTTACCATGCCCGCCCGTACTTGCCTTCCTAAGGAAGTATTCCCTGATCGCAGGCCGACAGGTCAACGTAACATGACGATATTGAGGTTTGACTTTTTCAAGTGACGAAAAAACCCTCACCCAGAGAATTATCTCGAGACACAGAAACAACGATATAAAAATACGAGAAAATCCGCATTTTTGTCTCAGTCGTGTTTCCATGCTGCTGAGTCATCGACCTATCGTGTGGGCCCGAGAGGATTACTCAATATGCAACTTGTTTGGGTCCTACTTCTGGTGGGTCCACCTTCCGGTGGCCCCCACCTAGGTGGCTTGTCCGGTAGAGGGTTTAGCATGAGAGTATTAATAAAAGCTTTTGCCATACAAAGCCAAAACATTGGCTTATGTAATTGAGACAAACTTTTTGGCTTGATAGAAGGAAGTATATGATGAGAGACACAACCAGTTGCAAAAATTGTGGGATGGTAATGACGTGACATTGTGGGAATCCCACTAAGAGAAAAAGGTTCTTTTATATATATATATAGGAAAATCAGAATATGTAAATTAGTATGAATTGAGACTTTCATAGGGTTTTTTGCCAATCTAACCCTGCAGATGCATTAAGGGCGATCCATTTGCTTGAAATAAGCTATTGGATCATTGTAATCGGATCAAGAAATGTGATTTTGTATGCTTAAATATTTACAAAAATTTTAAGCCATTGATTTTCAAGCCTTAAAAGATCATTCTTATGAATCACAACCTCATGATCTAAGAGACTATTTTTATAAAACCAAGCATATAGATTGTATCTATAAGGTGATATTTGAAAAAAAATAAAAATATATAAAAATATCACAGTGCATACCAATTTATAAAAATATATAAAAATATCACAGTGCATACCAATTTGCATATTTTGTTGATTTGCATATTTCAGTTACCTTATATATAGTCATATAATATGAGAACCGGAAACATGAGAAATAGCGTGTGAACTGCTATTTTATGGATTTTTGTTTCTTGAATTTAATGTGATCTGCATACTTTGTTCTGTAAGAATCCACTCTTGAATCATCCGATTTTGATTCATAAACAAGATTTTCTTTAAAGCTTTAAAATCAATGGCTTATAATCTTGATAAATATTCAAGCATTCAAAAACTGTATTTTCCATAAAAAATACACAATCAATCCAATGATTGATTCCTAGCAAATTCATCATGCCAAGCACATCCACATAGTTGGATTTGTAAAAAACAAAATATTGAAAATGCTCATATTTATAGTTTTTATATTCTAATTCTTAGAGTTCTCACACAGGCATATATATATATATATGAGAAAAAGAATTCTCTGGTGAAGAAAGATTCTTTAATGCACCTCCACGCGAGCGAAGGCACCTAATCATTCCTGCAATTGACCGGAGGTCACCACATTTGACCGCTATCAAGAGCTCCAACAAAAGATACATTTTATTCTTTTCCTTGCTTCCAACAGCTGTCACACTAAAAAAATTATTGAAAGAAAATATGCAACCATAGCTGCCATATACTTAGAAGACCGTATTTGAGCTTGTGTTTAATCGGACCCACCATAAGAAAAACCATAGACTACATGAACCAGAGCCTAACCATACCCGGTAAAATAATATTTGGTATCATTTTTATGTTGAAAAATTATGGATCTTAATCGAAACTCAGGTCTGGGTCAAACCCAACCCGTTGACACCCCTAAAGACAACCCTACCACTAGCTACCTAGCATGTGGAGAACTGTTTATTAACCTCTCCAGAAAAGAAGATGAGGTTGAATCCCTTTATCCAAACCATCTCTCTTTCTCTCTCTCTTTATTTATATATATGACGGTGATAAATCCGTGTTAAATGAAATATTTTATCAGGTTTTTTGTGTTTTTTTAAAATTCTAACCATACAAATGTGTTCAGCATGATTGATTTACTATAAATTGACACTTGAATCATGTATTTTGGATGAAAATTAGTATTTAGAAACTAAAAAAATTATGAAAATTACAGGTTATTGATTTTTAAAACCTTATAAAAACCTATCCATTCATTGGAATCAAATCCTCCAATAACTAATTATTATAAAAACAATTGTATAGATTATATTTGTACTGTAAGAATTTTGAAAAAACATAAAAAATCTGATAAAATGTTTAATTTAGCATTGTCCCATATTGGAATGGCATATATATATGTGGTTTGTTACACTCAATTTTATTTTTTTGCTAGACCAGAATAAAATCCTATACCATGATGACACATCGACAGACTTTCATTTATTTTTTATGTTTTCTGCAAAATATCAACAATAATAAGCAAGTTAAAATTTTAGAAAAAATTATGGAGAAATAAAAAATAAAAATTTTAAAATAAAAATACATTATTTTTTACATTAAATAGCTATTAAAAAATTAAATATGATGTTTAAAGCATGATATGTATGTTTTTACAATGAAATCATAATATTTTGAAAATATCAACAGAAATTGCAGTTTAAAACCTTCACATAGTTTTTTTGAAAGGCAAGCTGAAGTTAAACGGACCCCTACCAGTTATACAACGGTACCATTAGATTTGAACTTGCAATGTCCCAATACAAGGTGACGTGCACTAGCTGCTCCTACCAGACAAGCGGAGCCTCCGTTGGTAAAACCTTTAGGTAATTTCTCATAATATTTTCAGGGGTTATTCATAAATGACACTAGTTTCAACCTTTCAGTAAGGTACACCCTCCCTGTGGTTTTGAACTCATGACATTTCTGGCATCTCGTATTGATTTTGAATTCAAGCACATCGTGACAATGTTATATTTCAGGATTTTCTGTTGATCTTCAGCTATTGGATTGACCAGAAAGCATCAAGGTGGCATGTGAACCAGGAATCTAAATTAGGGTGGTCACAAACGCATTTAAAAAAATAATAATTACTAATAAACTATACTAATTCATGACATTAAAAGAAATTAAAACTCTAACTGATAAAGAAAACTCTCATATTCTAACCAAAATCAAATTAAGCAATATTTATGGATTCATGTCTAATGGCAATTTAAAAAACATAAAAACAACTCTAAAACCACAATTAAACATTTATGTCATTCTAAAAAAATCAAAACTAAAACCTAATTCCTACCAACATAAGAGATTATTCATTTATGCTAATTGATAAAAAATCACAATATTCTAACCAAAATCAAATCACACAATATTTATGGATTCATACTTAACAATAATGTAAAAAAACACACAAAAACCTTAAACTCATAACTAAACGTTAATGTTATTCTAGAAAAACCAAATAAAAAAACTAATTATTACAAACATAGTAACTTATGAATTCATGCCAATTGATAAAAAAACCTAATATTCTAACTAAAATAAAATCACACGATATTCATGGATTCATGCCTAATGATAATTAAAAAAAACACAAAAAACCATAAAACCATAAATTAAACATTTATGTCATTCAAAGAAAACCAAATCAAAACCCTAATGAATACAAACATCATAAATTATGCATTTGTGCTAATTGATATGAAAACTCTAATATTCTACCCAAAATCAAATCACGCAATGTTCATAATTCATGCCTAATGGTAATTAAAAAAATCACAGAAAAACCTTAAAACTATAACTAAATATTATGTTTCATTTAGCACCATGCCCATTTTGTAGGTTTTCATTTCCATTGCCCGCTGGCATAATCTTCTCAATTACTAAGTTAAATAATATAGCAAAAGCACCTGGGTTCCAGAAGAGCCAAGGGGATATTTTATTAATAGGACTAGCTGCGTTACTTACCTCTTATTCAGTGCATTCTTTTATAAAGAAAGGGGAATAAGACAACTTTTTCCCCTATTCAAGGAACGGGTGCTAAGATCCAAAGGCCAAAGGGAAACAATTAAGAGTGTCAATGAGTCGAGTTTGGTTCGGACTCAGATGGAACTGGACTTGGACCAGATTTTTTTTGTGTGGTATCGAGTTCAAACCCCGGTTTAATTGGGTCCACTATAAGAAAAACCATACCTAGACCTGATAAAAACTACATGAACCAAACCCGGACCACACCTGGTAAAACCATATTTTTTTTATCACTTGCATCCATTTCGCTTCCTGGTAACTATGGTTTCGGGTTTTGAGTTCCCCTAAACCGGCGACTTCCGAGGGAGGTCTTTCATTTTGTGTATGAGAATGTTGATTTTCTAATAAAACAGTAGTGATCGGACAAACCCCAGCTTACCCATAGGAAGAAAAAAAACTATTGTTTTGTTTGTAAGAATTCAAAACCATTGAATTCAGATGGCCAACATCACATGGAGATATACGGGTCTTGGTAGCTGTTACATGTCGGGTCATGCCCTGGAGTCTCCACCATAGTTTAAAAACTCCCGATGACTCAGTTGACTCGGCCCGAATTGTCACTAGATCAAAAAATGTGTTGAACTCCATTTTTACAAAACTTGGCCAAGTCATGGGTAATGGGCGAGTCATTCATATATATATATACATATATAATAAATTTTATATATAATTACATATATTATATAAAATATAATATAAATATTATGTATATTATATATAAAAATATAGTTCTACATGTATTAAAAAAACTTATATATTAAATATATTACAAAAATATCATATAATACATATTATATATAATATATTAGTAAATTACTATAAAATATATATTTATATATTTTATATAAAATAGGAAGTTAACATGACTCAAGAAACTTCGGATATTTGGAAGAATTACTGAGTCTTAGTCCTACATGTCCACGTTACTACGTTAGACCCGTACCAGTAAGGGTGTCCAAGGATTAAAAACAAAGAAAAAAAAATGTATGGAAACTGCAATTCATATGACCTATTTAACCTTCTAAAACGACCGGAAAAAATCAATATTCCTCTAATGATGTGGAGAGGCCATTCTTCTAGCCTGAAGTTTAGATTATTAATTATTTCAAGTTAGGGATGGCAGTGGACCGGGGTGGGGGACAAGGTCCCCACCCCCGCCCCGTTTCAAAATCTGAATCTTCATCCCCGCCTCTATCCCTGCACGGGGATGGATTTCAACCTCCACCCCCGCCTACATCCCCGTTTCATGTCCTCCATCTCCAGTCCAAATGGGGGGAGGTGGGGGCGGGGCCCTGTTTTCCCTTAGTTTATAGTCATCCCTTAAAGGATTGGGGGCGGGGAGGGGCAGGGCTAGGCGGGGATTGGGGGCGGGGACAGGGACAGGGCGGAGTGGGGAAAAGCTTAAGTCCATCCCCGCACGGGGATAGATTTTAACCTTCATCCCCGCCTCCATCCCCGTTTCATGCCCTTCATCTTCAGGGCAAGGCGGGGCAGAGAGCCCCATTGTCCCCCAGTCCACTGCCATCCCTATTGCAAGTGGGGCATTACCAATTTTAGCATATGTGCTCTTAAGAATGAAAGGCTTGGTATACACACATATACATACACTAATATATAGAATATGCCAAAGTAGAAATATGTGAACTGAGATTTTTATAGTTTTTTTCTTAAATTTCACCTAACGATATGTTCTACACACTTGGTTTTACATTGACCGGCCTTTGGATCATCCAATCATGATAATATATATGTAGGATCTTTCAAAGCTTGAAAATTGACCACTGAGAATTTTTATAATTATTCAAGCATCCAAAAAATATAATTTTTTGCCCAAAAACAAAATCCAACAGTCGAATCCTAGCAAATGGACCATGTTGAATACATTTGCAAGGTTTTGCAAAAAAAGTAATAGAAATATCTGTTTCACAATCCAATTCACACACACATGTATATATATATATATAGGACCACTAAAATATGTTAACTGAAAATATGTGAAATGAAGTATGAATCAAAATTTTCATCGGTTTTTTTATTTTTTCTCTTTAATTTCACCATCCGGATGTTATCTAAATGCTTGATTTTATAGAAACAGACTCTTGGGTCATCCAATTACCATGCATAGGAATGATCTTTTAAGGTTTCAAAATCAACAGCTCAAAATTTTTGTAAATATTCATGCATCAAAAAATCATATTTTTCATTGAAAATGCACAATCCAATAATCAATTCCTAGAAAATGGACCATGCCAAATGCATCTGCAGGGTTGGACTTGCAAAAAAAAGCATTGAAAATGCCTAGTACACACCCTAGTTCACACATTTCCTTTAACATAATCCAATGACCCTATATATAATGATTTGGTAATAGATTTTGGATATCGTGTGTGCAAGTTGTTTTGATTCAAACTGATCACATGGATGAATTCATCATGTTCAAAATAGTGATAACTGGCTTTTGGATCATGATTTTTTTGATGAAAAATATGATTTTATGAGCCAGAAAAGCATCATATATTACAGGCCATCAATTTTTGAAGCCTTATAAAATCCTATCTATGTGCAGTAATCGGACGATTCAAAACCCAGTCCCGACTAAGTGAAATATGTGGATCATATCTATAAGGTTGGTTTTATAAAAAGATCCAAAAATAACAAAATTAAAAAAAAGAGATTTTGTAGATAATGGCAACATGACCAAATGTGCCCTGTACATATAGGGTTAATATTTGGTGTTATTGAAGACACAAAAATATATTAAACTATTGAGCTGAAAATCATAAGTTCAAGCTTTATCGACTCAATCTAACCACATAGATGTGGTTAGGAGAGTTTGTTTGCTAAGGTTCAAATCCAAAAATATGATTTTTTGAGTCATGAAATTTTAGTCCATTATGGACCATTAATTTTTGAAACCCTTAAAAAACCTGCTTATGTGTTATAATTATATGATTCAAAACTCATTTCCCACAAAACAAAAAATTTTGTGCCTTCCATGGCACCAAATATTAATCCATATATATGATTTGGTTCAATGGATTGTACCCTATAATCTAGTTAGAATCTTATTATATGAATTATTTTGACACAATCTAACCCCATAAATGTGTTCATCATGCTCGATTTAGTAGGAATCGATTATTAGATCATTTTTTTTTATGAAAAACATGTTTTTACGAGTTGAAAAAAATTGATGACTTCATAATCAATGATTTTTTGACTGCCAAAAAAACTTATAGATTGGTCAAATTCTGATTATCCAAAAGCTAATTCCCACTAAACAAAACCTGTAGATCAGTATTAGATGTGAGGAAAAGAAACCAAATAAGGGGGGTTCTGATTCATTTGCTAAGCAGTTTGCACTTTGAAACGACTGTAGCAAATCTTAACCCTATATCTATAGAGAAAGAGTAACCACTTTTCTAGCTAACCACTATGCTAACCAGACTTTTGAAGGGTTTTTCATGTTTTACTTAAATATGACCATGCAGATGCGTTTTACATGTATTTTTTTGAGAATAAACTCTTGGATCATCCAATTCTAATATGCAAGTAGGTTTTTATAAGGTTTAAAAAAATCAATGGTCTAAGATTTTTCTAAATATTTAAGGCTTAAAAAATCATATTTTTTATCAAAAAAACACAATCCAAGTATTGTTTCTTAGTAAATCAACCATGTTGAACACATCTGAATGATCAGATTTAAGTAATATATGATATAAACCCCCCAAAAACCTTGTTAACATGGCAGTTAGCTAGAAAAGTGGTTAGCAGCTACTACCTTCTCTCTCTCACACATATAGGTGGGGGTGTGCATATATGCGTGTGCTCTGTATCTAACTTTTTTAATCCTATAAAGCATACTTACAAAAAAATAAAATGGATATGAGAAGCAGATGCATGAAGTGTTAAAAGAAGGAAGTAGGTTATGATTATGAAATAATTATAGAAGTGCATGAGAAACAAAATGGAAACACATAAGAAGCAATATGAAGTGGGAGTGAAATCTAACTACATTTGCATGCAAACTTTATAAAAAAACAACATAAAAATCATAGGAAGTGAAGGGCAAACGAGCAACAAACGACAAGAAAAAATAGGCAAGCTTTAAGTTCGAGAGAATCACTTTTAGAAAGCAAACGTGGATGCAGACTTCTCATTGAAAGGAATCAAGTTTCTCATATTTTGGAAGCAAGTTTCCAAAAGATTCCTCTTAATTATATTGAGGAAGCAAGAAAGTTCTTTCTTCTCAATCACAATTTCAAGAAAGCAAGCTTCCCATGTAGCAAAAAGCTTTCTATAACTATGTGAAAAATAACTATAAATACCTAAAAATTCCATTGCTTTTAATGATATTTTAGTTATTTTAACTAATAATGTCTATTGTGAAACTTAACCACCATTATTCATAGTAATATATTCTTGTTTACATAATTGTAATTTCCAACCGTAAAAACTAACCTTTGGATCATATTTAGCATTGCTTACTATTTTCTTGCAGTAAAGTTAGCTCAAACATTACCACCGAGGTGGTATCCCATGTGGTAAGCGGAGTCCTGTGTCAAGCTGAAGGCCCAGGATCGAATACCTCTGCCACATGGGGTGGCTGTTGTTATGGTGGGGTCCGCCTAACTCTAGCTTGCCTTTCAAAAGAAAAAAGAAAAGTTAACTCAAACATTACATTTTAAGCCATTTTTAAACTATCACCACATTCATGAATGATGCGTTATTGAGTTTTCTTATGAAAAAATAAATCTGATTAAACCTAATAACATAATAAATAAACTGTATTAAACACATCTATACAGCTATTACCTAACACATTTGGTGGCTAAATCTAAGCAAACACACGCACACACACACACACACACACACACATATATATATATATATATATAGAGAGAGAGAGAGAGAGAGAGACGAACTATAACCATCAACATTGCGAAAAACAGATTCAACCAACGTTGAACCTGTCGGAAATACAAAAAAGGCCCAAGGCAAGCCTAGAAGCCCAAAAAAGAAAGCAAGATACAAATACAGATGATCGACGAGCGTCACCCTGGTTCAAGAGGTGTCGATGGGTGTTGATTGCGCTGAAGCTCAGGATGGCTGATGCGCAGAATGGCGTACACGTATGCCAATATCAGGTTCACTAATTTATTGAAAATCGCTGGAATATGCCAAAAAATGGCGTTGTTGTGGGTCATCCAAACGCCCACCAGGACGAGAGAAGCCAAGTTCGCCAAATAATCTGCCATTTGTTGCACTGACGTACTGGTTGAGGACCCCACACCAAGTCATTGGCGAACGATTCCTGGCGTACGCTGACCACAAGCTTATTCCAGGTGACCTTAAAGATGTTTTGAAATACAGTGCACTCCCAAAAAAGGTGAAACATAGTTTTTTCGACCGCCTCGCACAACACACATTTACTCGAAAGTTGGAATCCGATGGTTTTGAGGAAGCTATCAGTCTGCACCCGATCGTGAAGGATGAGCCATACTAGGAAACGAGATCTAGGAGTTGGTCCCTTGCCCCAGATAAGGCTTGCCGGGAATCGGTCCACCCCCGAAGGAAGGAGAGAGAGGTAGCATTCTTTTGCACAGAAAGAGTCGTTAGGAGCAAAGGCGCGTCCTAAGAACTGGAACTGCGAGTCAATAATGCCATTATTTGAAAGAACCACAGACCAAGCTTGGATCCATGAGCGATGAAGCTTTGACATTGCTTGCTGATTCATGCGAGTGGCCCCAACCAACGATTCCACACCCCCATATTTAGCAAGAAGAATGCTTGTGCACGGGGACCCATGTTGGTGTGCAAGCCAGCTCTGCTTCACTATGAGAATCATACTCCTCAACCTGGGGTCCTTGATTCCCAAACCCCCCCTATAAAGATGAAGCCTTAGGGTTTCCCACCCTATCAAGTGGCACTTGTTGTTGGGACCACTTTCAGACCATAGAAAATTCGCCAAGACCCGAGATAGCTTCTTACTAACCCCCACAGACATCAGAAACATTGACATAACAAATTCTGGCATGACGTTTAGGACTTGCTTGATGAGAGTCAGTCTACCTGCGATGGAAAGGTAGGAAGCTTGCCAGGCCAACATTTTATTATGAACCCTTTGAAGAGTCGTGCTCCAGGCTGCCTCTGTGACCCTGCTTAGTTGAAGCGGCAGACCCAAATAAGAAAAGGAGTTGCTCGTTACCGTGCATCCGAAAATCCGCTGGCCCATGGCTAGCATCGACTGAGGGGCATTTATCAAGAACAAACAACACTTATCGTAGTTCATAGATAAACCTGACATCGACATGAAAAAGAGAAGGACAAACTTGAATCTTAACATTTGTTGGATTGAAGCCCTTCCAAAGATAATCATATCATCGGCGTAGGTCAGGATATGACACAAAAACTCTGGTATATCGAGTGGATCAATTAGACCACACTTCACTGCTCTCTTAACCAAAACCACAAGGCCTTCAGAGACTACGTTGAAGAGTAAAGGAGACAGGGGACAACCTTGCTGAAGACCACGATCAAGTTTGAACAGCTTGCCCCTTACCCCATTGATCTGAATTTGTGACTGGGCATTGTTAACCAGCTCCTGCACCCAACTAGAGAAACGTCTGCCGAAGCCCAAATTCTCCAACATGTTGAAAAGGAACGACCAATGAACTGAGTTGTAGGCTTTATAGAAGTCAAGCTTAAGAGTGAAGAAAGCCCCCATGCTGATCTTGAGTGAATGCAACACTTCTGTGGCCAAAATGAAAGAATGTTGAAGCCTTCTATTAGAGATGAAGGTGAACTGATTGTCCGAAAAAAATCCTAGGAGCGATTGATCGCATTCTATTTGTCAAAACTTTTGCGATAATGCGGTATAAACCTCCTAACATAGAAATGGCCGATGTCCGAGATGTCTGATGCGACAACCTCCTTAGGAATAAGAGACACAATGGCGAGGTGAGAATGAATCAACAATCAATCGTCGCGATGAAACTCTGCGAAGACACTAAGGATGTCACTCTTAATGCATTGCCAGAAAATGCGAAAGAAATCCACACGATACCCATCAATTCCTAGAGCTTTCCACCCAGATGAATCCCGCCCAACCGAGAAGATTTCATCTTTGGAGAACGACACCTGAATCAACTTTGAGAGAGCCCGATCCATGGTCAAGAATAATGCAGTACCCATAGCGCCGCCTACCGCGCGCTTGCAGGAATACAAGTTAGTGAAATAGTTGGTGATAGCATGAAGTACCTGATCACCCGAGTAGGAGACACCATCGATAGACATAAAAAGAATCATGACTTCTATGCCTATGAGAGGCGAAAGAATAAAAGAACCTTGTGTGTCCGTCACCTGCTTTAAGCCAAATCACCCTTGACCACTGCTTCCAGCGTATCTCATCTTTTAAACGCCAAGATTGCAACAGTAGAGACAACTCGAACGATAGAGCATTGAGGCTTTCAATATCGGATGCAGACATTGAGGTCATAACCAAGAGCGACTGATTGATGTTAGACAGCTCGCACTCCCACTCTCTCATATTTTAGAATTTGATTATGTTATTGGAGACAAGCTAAGATTTGATGTCGCAAGATAACTGAAACAGTTTAACCAAGCACCGTGAAGCCGCCTGGTCCGCATAGCAAGGTCTATTTCAAGATTGTTGAACTAACGACTTGAAACCTGCCTCCTTAAGCCACCATTGCTCAAATCTGAAGGTTCTATTGCCGGAGAAGCCTTGACCCCATCAGATAACAATCTGACTATGGTCTGAGAAAGAAGGATGAAGAAGGCAACATAAAATGTCATTAATAGAGTTCAGAAGATTTGGCGATATGAGCACCCGATCTAGCAGACAGAAGCATGATCGAGAACGTCGATTGGACCAAGAGAACGCTTCACCTACATGTGGGACGAGGTACAACTGGTTCATCTGAATAACATTTTGAAAGTCCCTCATTGAGGCCGAGAAGAAAACCGGAAGGCTTGAGTTGGTTGGCGACAAAAGGCAGTTGTAATCACCCATGATAATATGTTGGTCCCCGAAAGTGGCAATGACCCTATTGAGGTTCGACTAAAACTCCTCCCGTCGAGAGTTTCAGTTGGGACCATAAACCATTGTGACCACAACTGGCGCCGGCTTAGGCGGGAGTGGAAGAGCGCTGGATATGAAAAATGTTCCTACGTCAACCTGGTGTAAGTCTAGAGAATGCTTCCCGAGGATGAGTAGACCTCCTGCATAGTTAATCGCAGGCTTAAAGAAAAAGTCTGCACCATGCCAGATTTTAGAGACGATAGAGCGCGAGATAACCTCCATCTTGGTTTCACAAAGGACAATGAGATCAGGCTTTTCTTGACGGATCTAACTTGCTAGGAAAAGACGTTTAGTGGGGCAATTCAGGCCCCGAATATTCCAACACAAGAACTTTATAACTGACAATTCAAAAATCCCCTCAGAGTGCGGATCCTCACATACCGCCTCAGAGAAACCCCCAACTCGTCGAATGGAGAAATCAAAGCCAGATGACGTCTCCTGATTAGGGGACCACCCTGCCCAGAAGGAGAGAACCTCCGACCAAAATAGGAGGTTGGATGACATCAGGGCTACACCACACAGTCTCGACCAAGGTCGGAAAGACATCAGCGATAGCGGTTAATGTTTCACGCATAACTGAATTGACACTTTGTAACTGTGGTTGAGGAAGCGATAAGTCAAGACGTTGAGCGGCTTCGGCCATGGACAAACCCATATAGGATGAGATAGGACTGCTCGGTGCTGGTGTAGCCGCAATAGAATGAGAGACCGAGGTGTGGTAGCTCCTGTGACTATCGAAGGGGCACTCTCTGGAGGAAAAAGAATTGTCCACTATAGACGTAGCCCTGTAAATCATGAATAACGTAGGAGGACTGACAATTCTGGAGGAGACCAGGCGAAGCGGATAGACGATGCCTTCGACAGAGATGGACGAAACCAAGGCTGAAAGGCCATCCACGAGCCTGTAGAAAGAATAATATTGGACCGAGGCTCCAGAACAAGGCAACGTATTGGTCCATGCAACAATTGAAGCCACCACTAAAGATAACCTCTGAGGGGCCATGGAGACCCTGATAAACATGCTGCCAGAGCTGTCATGCGCACCGATCCCGATAACCAAAAAGGAAAAAGGCGTTCTCTCAGAAAGAAGCAAACCTCCGAACGGTGTGCCCAGAAAGGAGGAGACAACAACGGATAAAGATGCCGGTGAACTCTCACCCGAGGCAGAAAATAACCACACCCAGACTTAACGGCACAGCGACTGCCCAGTTGCAGAGCGAACCCGTACGCCAACGCCACCAAAGGAGAGCAAAATGTTGATAAAGGACGTTGAAAAACCTTGCACGCCCACATGGACCCTGCGACATCGGACAAGTGCCCCACCCTAGCCACTGGTAGTCGGCGTGCACGGACACCGACAGTCCAGTGCAGCCACCAAAGCGAAGAGAGAGGGAGAGAGAGAGAGAGAGAGAGAGAGAGAGAGAGAGAGAGAGAAGGGGACCGACCAACCAAAGGAAGATCTAAAATCTACAACCGACGAAAGTGAAAAATCAACAGCTCACATTGCATTTAAAACTTTACAATACAAAGTATTGTCAGTCGTTGATTTTAAGCCCTTTAAAAAATGCATCCAAACATCAAATTTTCATAATTCAAACCATGTCATTCACTAAATGAATGATAAAAATTCAATATATAAAGTCTCATCAATGAAAAACTCGATCGTTAGAAAAAGAATACAGTTGATTATCATTGGTTGTAGATTTTGGACCTCCCCTTCTCTCTTTCTCTCTCTCTCTCTCTCTCTCTCTCTCTCTCTCTCTATATATATATATATATATATATATATACTTGCATTCGTGAAAGGAGGGTGAGCATCACATGTAACTCAAAAGATGGAAAAAGGTGGGATACAGTGGATGCTTTTTTACATTTGCCCCTATGTTCTAAATTTTCTGACTTCTGGATATGCTGTCCTCATGAGCTACGTGATCCCCAAGTTAAACACGGTATTCATGGTGACAAGCATTCCACCACTTTATGTCATACAACCTTATTTTTTATAGAACCCACGTTCATTGCCGAGGAACCCTAGCAGAAGCAAGGAAAACCCTGGGTGGGGCCCCACTATCACCCTGCCTTAAGTCTCTCACCTCTGAAAGCTATAGACACACCCGTGTGCCAGTGGGGTTTGATCTGGTGCCTTCATCTCAACACCTTCACAACCACCCCACTGGGATAAAATAAAGAAAACATTACAAGTTCTCCAAGGAATTGTCACCAATTAAGAGGAGAGGGTGTTGCGTGTTCTCCACCGAACACAACCTGTAGCTACAGTGGATGTTCGGGGTCCTGACTGAGTGTCACGTGGTGCTCAGTCGGGTGTATGAGGACCCGTACACCACTGTACACTCGACTGCGGGTGTACGAGTCCCGTACACCTGGCACTCAGTCAGGACCCGAACATGCACTGTAGCCACAATGCATTTTTTTTTGGGGGGGGGCATATAACCTCCCCAAATTAAGAGGTTTATCTTTCCAAGATGGCTCATTTGCCACAACAGCCATACGAGCTAGCAATATTGGAATGCGATTACATGATTTTAGAACAAATTAAGGAGATTTTAAAATAATGTAAAACGATAGAGGGAGTCATGAACCGTACCTGGCTGTCCTCGACCAGGGGGGACAGGACTGGGCTGTAGCCCAGTCCTGCCTCCCGAAACAATTATTTATTATTATTTTTTTTTAAAAAGCCCAGTCCTAGCTCAACCCTGATTCCATATGAAATAGATTTTTATCCATTTTTGTAGCCCAGTTCAGTCCTAGCCCAGCCTTGACTGCAGCAAATAGTTTGATTTGTCCATATGAAATAGATTTTTATTAATAATTGTAGCCATTTTTTATTTTATCTCAAATTTTTTTTTGCTGCATCCCCTGTTTGCCCCCCCCCCCTCACATGAATCCTAGATACGCCCCTGCACTTGATTGTTGAGTACTTGAACTAAATCTCGTCTGGTAACTCTCAATTATAATCTGATGATGACACTAACATGGCTCCTAACTCGATAACCCACTCGCCAATGATCAATAAACAGACTATAGAAATTGATTTTCAACCATCCTTTCTGTGGAAGGGAACCAGCACCCTGCAGTTTGCCGTCTGAGTACTATTGGAAGTTGAGTGTCATGTGTTACCCGGAGGACTTGCTAGTAAACCGTGTTAAGGCAATCAGATATAATCTGATCAGGAGTTTTTGGTGATGGCTCAAATATTTGCTTATTTCTAAAATGCCAAAAGCCATGCTGCGTTAATTGTTTTATCTGGAAATCCATTCCCTCCCCATATCAGCAAGACTTGTATACATGTATATATGAGAGAGAGAGAGAGAGAGCTCAACCACATCGTGAGCAAGACTTGTATACATTGAAAATTTGTGGGTCTTAATCGAAACTCGGGTCGGGCTTGGGTCTGATATAAAATTTCACAAACTATACCTGGATCCATGTATTAATTTAACCTTCGGGTCCGAACTCAAGTCTTAATCAGTTCTTATTTGTAACATACCCAGACCCTATAGGGTTTGGTCTGGTTGGGTCCAGGTAAACCTGACCCGTTGACACCCCTAATTAAGATTCTGATTCATTTCATTCCACTTGTAAAAATCAAGATGGGCAAGTTTTATGCAATAAAAATACCTCAAAATTAAGAGCATGTGGTATTATCAAGTTGTAACTAGTGGATTATCAACGGGGGGCTCAGCTTGTCTGGAAAGTGCAATTAGTGCACTTCACCATGTGTTGGGACGTTGCAAGTTCCAATCCCAAATGGTATGGTTGTATACACTATAAGTATAAAGGTCAATAGCGGTGAGAAAATTCATCGTTATTTCTCTATTTTTCATCGTTATTGACTTGTAATGGCAAGAATTCTTGTTGATAAGTTGCCATCAAAAAATGGCTTTTATTGACTAATAATGGTGACATTTATAGGTCGCTATTAAAGGTGAACAATACTCGTGAAGAATCTTGCCGGAACTGAGAACACTAATAGCAGCGAGGTTGTTTTAATGGCTAGATATCATATAACTGCAAGAATTAACTCATCATTATAGGCTATATTAGAAAGAATTAACTCGCCATTATAGGTTGACTATAACAGTGAGACAGGGATCTCGCTTATAATGACGAGACAGAAATGTCACTGTTATAGGCTATGCAAATTGAAAACTAAAAATTAGTTTTAAAAAAATTACATTAAAAAACTTGTAACTGAAATACACATTCAACAAAAATGTCAAATATACTTCAAACATACATCCCCAAATATTAAACTTCAAATATACACTTCAAACATATAAATCTACTACATCTTCTCCAAGCCTACAACAAACACACTTTAAATACAAACTCATTGCATTCTCTCAAAGCATGCAACAAGCACACTTCAAATACAAACTCCTTACACTTTCTACATTTCTCTAAGCCTTCAACAAACATATACACTTCTAATATTCATATAAATCAAAATTTAATTATAATAATTGCAACAAAGAGTTTAGAAATCAAAATATGAATCAAAACAATTATAGCAAATAGTTCAGAAATGTAGGATGTGGGGTTCTGTTTGTGTGCATTTATGAAGGCTTGCATATCCTCTCGGAGCTTCCTAGTTGCTTCTCTATCTCATTCCATTTCTGATCTAGTTGCTTCTATCTCTCACTCTATTTTTTGTCTTGTTGCTTTTTGCTATCGCTTCATTTTCTCTCTTAATTGTTTAAGCTCTGTCTGCGTCACGTTCAAGTGAGAAGATAGATGTAAAATTAAGGCCTAGATGTAGTGGGATAGTTTGGATAGAGGAAAACATGCACACATTCCCATCACATGTTCGTACAGTTCTTCGAGTACCTTGGCAAAGATGTCTCAATGAGCCTTCTTGTGAAGAAGATATTGAATTTTCAATATCCACATATTGCAACTTCATTTGCACGTTGTTAATAATTGGTTATTAGTAACTAATTTTAATGTACAAAATAGAAT
This sequence comes from Nuphar pumila, assembly GCF_984573655.1. Taxonomy (NCBI): domain Eukaryota; kingdom Viridiplantae; phylum Streptophyta; class Magnoliopsida; order Nymphaeales; family Nymphaeaceae; genus Nuphar; species Nuphar pumila. The sequence goes on along the minus strand of NC_143252.1, from coordinate 142,418,156 downwards.
GAATGAATGCGACACTTCAAAGTGTGAGTTACTTACATAGATGCATTATGATTTACTATAAATGAATGTTGCACGATCTGAATGGGTGTGCATCTCTTTATAAAACACATTCGCTATCGATTCTTGCCAATCTATTTCAGTCTGCAAAAAACAAATTAAGAATTAATTATATAAAACATATTTAGCTCTATACTATATGAAAAAAAATAAACTTAGAAAATAAGAAACTTGCCCTCGTACGATACCTCTGGAGTTACAAAGATGAGTCACTCGTATGTTGGACCGTATGTTATGCTCTATTCATCAAATTTTTTCTTGATGCCCGTTGTTAATCAAAGAAAGATTAATTAGTAGATGTAAATATAAAAATTTGAATATTTATTTACTTATAAATATATATAGAATATTTACTGTCCAATAGTCTCCAGTGAAAAACTTGCAAATCCATTTTCACATTTTAGAGTTGACACCCTCCGGATGATGTTATACTACATTGTAGTTTTAAACTTTTTGATAATACTTATGGAAACCTTCATGTACCCTTAAGTATGATAGCTAAAACTGTTTCTCCTCGCACCACTAATGTTCAGGTATATCTTTGTTTAAATCAAAATATTTCTACACAAAATTATCAAAATATAGTTAGTAACATTGCTTATCAAAATATTGTTAGGCAATATACTTACAAAAATTGTCTCATGCAACACCATCTTCTCGTTGTCTGAGATCTTCTTTCATGAGTTGTCAGTGAGCATGGCTTGCTCTCTGATGATGTACAAAAGCCTCTTAGAGAATACAGTGGAGCCCTCACCCATGACACCTTGTGACCCAAGCTTAATTGTTATTGAAGACTTTCGTTGATTGATTAGCTTATGGCAGGCTACACATTTGTTCTTCTCACATTTACACCGAGAAGATTCTGCAGTTGCTAATTTGTAGTAAGAAACAAATATTAACAGGAATGACATTAATAAATTTTTAATTTTACTAAATACTAGATTAATATTTACCTGAGATTGCAATGGATGACTCTGAAGTTGTAGTAGCATGTGGTGTGTGTGGAACATCTCTTCTTTCCTTGAAGTATCACTCACCTGTGATCTGAAGTTGATCCCGTCTAAGTATTTACCTTGACTGGTGGGTTGTAAATTGATCATCGAGCAGAAAGAATTTCATGAAAATAATATTAGATCAGACTATTCTGTACAAAATTCATTATCATACAAGAACAACATTAAATCAAATGAACTACAAGAGTAAGATTGTGGAGTTAGGATAGCACACAATTATGAAAAATAAACAAAGATTGTATACATTTTTAACTCGTTTTCAAGAGAAAAAACATACAAAGACAAAAAATAGAGCAATAACACATGCACTTACATTACACAAAGATAGATGTTCAATTGTACTTATATCAAATTTTGGGTCTAGCCATTAGTCCTCCAATCAATTAGAACTTTCTGACAACACAGGGTTTTGTAACACCCCAAAAATTTTAACCTTAATTATAGTTCAAATATTGAAATTTTGAGACCAATTTTTATTTTCGATAAGTATAAGTAAATCAGATCTTATAATGAGGAAACAAATTTTTAAAATGGTTAACACTTTGGGCGCGGTTACACTAAAGATAACAATAAAATCAAAATATACGAAATATACACATTTCAAACCACCTACAATATAAGATTGAAATATGAAGAGTTTTAATTTCATTTTAAATCAAAGTATGAAAAAATACTTAAGTCTCTACATGATCAAGTAGTTAAAATGAAAAGATCATGAATACCAAGATCGCAAGGTAAGAGTGGACCCTCGAGGATGCAGCTCGACCAGCCCTTCGCTCCAACTACTCATCATACTTTACCTACATTACTTGTCCCACATAAAATGGGGTCAGACTCGCTAAAGTCTGGTAAAGTAACCCAAACTCAAACTTCAACAAAATATATCAAGCATTTAAAGGTAAAGATGTATTAATCATCCATCGTCAAGTGATGGACAAGGGAACAACGTCCTATGAATCATTCATTTCAAGCATTCGAACATAAAGTATTTAATTACTTAATATTCTATTCAACTTTAACTCACGTAATAAAGCATAATCTATATGCATTCAAGTCATACAAGTCATCGTATATATATATATATATATATATATATATATATATATATATATATATATATATATATATATATATATATATAAGACATTCAGATAATTGCATCATTTTTATATGTATTCATAATTCTTATAAACAATAAGTCAAATCACATTTGACCATTCTAACGTGAAACATACGTGCATACCTTATAAGTAATTTAGTTAGATATTCATGGTATACATCAATCATGATACATAAGTGTGATATATTTACTTAGACAATCATAATGCAATCATTTGCAATGAAACTATGTAGGCATGATGTATCATTCACCTAATAATTCAAGACTAGTCATTTATAGGCGTGATATGTCATTCACCTATACTCTAACATAAGTGTCACAATCATAACCTCATATCAAGATCTAAACTCAATAAGGATCTGATTATCATATCTGAGTTTAATATATAATCATGTTATAATAGAAAAGCAAAAGCTATAGATTCATAACTGGCTATCTCAATCAACTCAAAAGATCATCATATTTTATTTATTCATAATAAAGATTTACAAAATCCACGCCAGATCACTTGGTCTGAAAAAATGTACGACCTCACAAGGAGTTACCGCCCTAGACGGATGGTCTACCTGGTCTTAGACAATGCACTTCCTCACAGAAATATACCATCTTCGCGGGCTACCCACTCTTGGACAATGCACTTCCTCACAGAGACTTACTGCTCTAGCCGGATTACCTCATCTGGTCATGCACAGCCTCACAGAGAATCCTTTGAGAACAGTTCCTCAACGGGTACCATATCTAGTGAAAACTATTCTGATACATGCATCAATACAATTGACCACTCTCAAGGTAGATAGCCATCAACACGGACATAAGCATGTATACAATCAAAGCATCACATCATACATCACCTCATATGCCATTAAAATTATAAAATCACACATTTAACTAATAAGGCTTCATGAACCAAAGTTCACTATTGAACTTAAACATTTATCGCATGCATTCATAATTTCATTTTACGTGACATTTAAATTATATCATATAGAAGCATATTATCCTACACATCATATCATCGCCAAAAAGAACATTGCACTTCGTAAATTGAACCTCAAAGCATGCATAAACAAAATATGAGTTCTATGCATGTATACGTGAACATGCATATTTCATAATATGAAGCAATCAAACTTCAACATACATAACTCCTACATAGTTTGAGATTTGTACACACGATAAAAGTCATATGCATTTTTTACCACATGAATTGATATATCACCTTAGATATAATTGTGTAAGGGTTGGTCAAAATCTCATTGATCATCCTACCGTACATCATACACATATATTTCTCAAGCAAACAAGATATACAAGTTCAGAACAATTTATAACATTCACATGTATTTTTTCATACAAGAGTAAATGAGTCCATCATATGAGAAAATAATTCAAACTAGCACCTGGTGGCTGTTTGGAAACTGGTAGCTGGGATGGGAGTTAATGCACTTGGGATGGAAGTGGCACTGTATTTACACTAAAGCATGTTATTGACAGCTAACACCTCTAGGGGTGGTAGCTGCCAATTCCTGAAATTATTGTGGTCAATGTCTCGGGTTTGGTTCGGACCTAGGTGGAACTAGATTTGGACTAGATTTTTGGGTATGGTATCGGGTCCGGACCCGAGTCTAATTGGGCTCACTATAAAAAAAATCATACCTGGACCCAATAAGAACTACATTAACCAAACTCGGACCATGCCCGGTAAAACCATATTTTTTATCATTTTTACACTGAAAATTTGCGGGTCTTAATCGGAACTCGGGTCTGGTATAAAATTTCAAAAATTATACCCGGGTCCATGTATTAATCAGACCTTTGGGTCTAAACCCAGGTCCTAATTGGATCTTCTTATTTATCACCATACCCGGACCCTATAGGGTTTGGTTAGGATAGGGTCCGGGTAAACCATGCCATCCCATCCCAGCATCCCAGCTACTAGTTTCCAAACAGGGCCTTAGATCAGTTGCATTTGCCAGCTTTTTTGCATGTGGTAAGGAAACTTCCTTAAGTTAAGTTGGCCAGAATAGACTCGCCAAGTTATCACTTCCTGGATCAAATTCAAAATTATTCCTGATTGTTGGTTACCACCCCCTCCGGGGCACATTGATCTCCAGCTTTGCTCCAATTTTGTTGCTCTTAGTACAAGGATTTCCTTTGCTGCAAGAACATCTTCAGGTCACTATATTTTGTTAGGTGTTGTTCAGCTTCCTTATGAGGCTCTTTTTCTTGAATCAATTGTTCTTGATGAGATTATAAAGCAGATAACCCAAGATGGGGTTCGTTTTCTCGTATCTGCATCGAATCGAGGCTGGATATCTAGAATGAAGATTGGTCCTTCAGGCTGTTGTGTATCACCATTTGCGGAATGTATTTGCTTTAATGTTCTTCAGGTTAGGAACCCAGACCTCGTTGTATGCAGCCTGCTATCTTGTGTCTCTAACGATGGTGAAAAAAGTTTGTGGAAGGACAAGCCACCAAATTGGGTTGTCCATGCTAGCTATCAGTAGGGCTTGTCTACTGCTAGGAGAGGGTGGGCATTCATCCCCTTACTTTATATATATATATATATATATATATATATATATATATATATATATATATATATATATATATATATATATATATATATATATAAACCTACAAAATGGGCACGATGCTAAATGAAACATGATATTAAATTTTCAGTATTTTTTTCGAAATTCTAACCCCATATACGTGTTCGATTGAAAAGATAAGGTGCAATATGAATGAACAAATATTTGTGCATTAAGCACCTGAACGCTAAGGATGCACACGAGCTGAGCTCGAGCCGAACTTGGCATGTTGAAGCTCGGCTCGCTCAGGTAAAATGGTGCTCAGGCTAGGCTCGTGTCGAGCCCGGGCCAAGCTTGGATCGGTTTGATAAGCTCGTCCTAAGCACAACGAAAGTGAGCTGGCTTGGGCTTGGCTCGGTTCGTTAAACTCAGTTTGGGCCCAGAGATAGAGAGAGAGAGATGGCCTCGTGACGACACCCACCGTGGGTGTCGTTTAATGCTGGTGGTTGCTCGCGGTTGGGGACGACGATGGAAGATGACGCTTTAGAGAAGACACATGGAAGCCTCAGGCAGCAGCGGTAGGTGTCTCCTGTGGACTGCTCACGAACCTCTCTTCTTCAACTCCTTCTCATTCGGTAGTCATGCATTCAAGAGGCTTCTATCTCAGCCGGAGTTGATTTGTAGGGCTTGGTTGATCGCTGTCATGGCCATCTTCAATTGTAGTCTGCTTCTCATGGCTTTGAAAAGCAGGGGGCTTCTAGTCGGTGGCAGGGTCACCAAGAGAGACCCTCCTGCTGCTAAATCTTGGACACCATGAGGTCTACCAACCCCATTTCCCTCCTCTCCATGCTTGTGTCCACCGCCTTCTTCCTCGACACCAGCTCCAGCAGCACGAGAGAGAGAGAGAGAGAGAGAGAGAGAGAGAGAGAGAGAGAGAGAGAGAGAGAGAGAGAGACGCCCCACCCTGGAGAGACGGGAGAGCAGAGAGAGCAACGGGGCTCGAGGCTGGGCGGGGCCCGAGTCTGGGAGGGAGATTTGAGGTGGGGGTGGGGCACGAGTGAGAGCTGGGCAAAGTTTTTTAATATATATATATATATATATATATATATATATAAAATGAGCTCGATAAGTTGATCAAGCTCAGCCCGCTCGGCCAAACGTCGTAGTTCAGTTCGAGCTCAGCTCATTTATGGGATGAGTCTAGCCCGAGTTGAGCGCAGGTCATTGTGCATTCCTACTGATCTCTCTCTATCTTGGGGAGCTTGTCAGTTGTGGAGCCCAAGGCTTGATGGAGGGCAATCAAGAGCTTAATGCACAAATTTTGTGTCATGTGATTGCACCCTATCCTAACTCTGATTGATTTACTAGAATTGCCTTAATCACGGTTCAAAGAGGAGTTTAGTTTGAATCCCAATAGTTTCCTCTCCTTTTTGTTTTTTTGGTGATAACTGATCACCAGATAAATATGCGAGTTCCCCCTTACTTGGGTCGGATACATGCACATCACAATAGCACATACCCGAATAGTTTTTTTTTTTAAAGGCAAGCTAGATGTTAGGCAAACCCCTCCCAGTAACAATTATACCATTGGATTTTGAACCTGCAACCTCCCAACACAAAGTGACATGCACTAGCTGATCCTAGCGGACAAGCTGAGCCCATACCCAAATAGTTAATAAACCTAAACTATCTATACCTGGACCCGAACCCCGGATTCCAAAGCTAAATCCCAGATCCGCCAATTTTTGTTTTGAGGTTTACAATTTGCCAAACCTGAAAATGGATCCATGTCGAACGGGTAAGATCCATTGAATTTGAATCCAGCTCATCTCATCCCAACCAACCAATATCCAAGGGATCCAAAACTAAGAACTCGCTTGTCACGACAGCAGGTGATCGGACAAATCACATAATAAGCCAGTTAAGGGATCGGAGAAATTTGAATTAAGGGTTTGGTGGAGGGGTGCGCCAGGCCCGTGCAATACTGCAGCAACGCATGGGCGACGCTAGAGGGGGGCCAGTAGCAAGATACTGTGACGTCCCCGTCGTCCCCCACTAGAAATTATTTTGATATCGTGTGTTCACATGGACCACGTATCAGATATTAAACTGATAAGAACAGATACTACACTTGATCTTAGCCAAAAGGCCGAGAAAGGTATGATCTGAAAGTCAGCCACCACACCTCTTTTATGGCCCCTATCTCACCCTCGCTTTCTACTCCTCATCAATATAGGACTAAAAAAATCTAGAGCTTGGTTTCGCGTCTTGTTTTCCCATTCGCCCACCAATATACCTCCTAAGCAACTTCGCAAATCATGTTCTTGAAAAAACTAGGAGGAAAAATCGCTCTATAAATAAAAAAAATCTTGTAATTTTCACGTGAAAGTCATAAATTATTGGCATATGTAGCTCAATGTTTATATGTATAGAGAAATTGGTAGCTAAATAATACGTGCTAAATGGGTTTTTCTATCTTTCTGGTATTTTTTTTTGCAGTTCCGACCCCATAAATATGTCGAACATGATTGATTTATGAAGAATGACACCTGGATCATGTGTTTTCAATGAAAAAATAATGTTTGGAGCCTTGGAAAATTATAAAAATTTTAGACTAATGATTTTTTGAACATTATAAAAACCCACACACATGTCGGAATCAAACGCTTCAAGAGCTGATGCCTATAAAATCAAGTACATAGATCACACTTGCACGGTCATAATTTAAAAATAAAATAATAAAAAAGTTGAAAAATGCATTTGGCACATTCATTTTGCACCTAACGTGCCAGTCACTATATATATATATATACCCATTTGGTGCTAAATAGTTTTTTTTGACCTTTTCATTTTATTTTTAAATTCTGACTGTACAAATGCTATCTATGTACTTGATTTTATAGGAATCAGCTCTTGAAGCATTTGATTCCAACACATAGGAGGGTTTTTATAAAGTTCAAAAAATCAAGGATCCAAAATCTTTGTAAATTTTCAATGCTCCAAACGTCATTTTTTTCATCGAAAACACATCATCCAAGTGTGGATTCTTTGTAAATCAACCATGCCCAGCACATTTATAGGGCATGAAAAGCACTGAAGAAGCTAAAAAACTCATTTAGTATGCAGTTTATCACCAAATGGGTTTAGCATGGACCCATTACTCTCTCTCTCTCTCTCTCTCTCTCTCTATATATATATATATATATATATATATATATATATATATATATATATATATATATAGAGAGAGAGAGAGAGAGAGAGAGAAAAATGGATAAGGGACAAATTGATATGTACTAAATGATACGTGTTAAATGGATTTTTGTGTCCTGCCAGTTCGGACCCCATAAATGTGTTGGGCATGGTGATGTACGGAAAATCCACACCAGGATCATGTGTTTTTTTTATGAAAAAAATGATATTTGGAGCCTAAAAAATTTACAAAGATTTCAGATCGCTGATTTTTTGAACCTTATAAAAACCTATTCATGTGTAAGAATTGAACAATTCAAGAGCTGATTCCTATAAAATCAAGTAAATAGATCACATCTGTATGGTCAAAATTTAAAAATAAAATGAAAAAACCCTGAAAAACTCATTTAACACCTATCATTTGGCACCTACCCATTAATATATATATATATATATATATATATATATATATATATATATATATATATATATATATATATATATATATATATATATATATATATATATATATATATATATATATATATATATATATATATATATATATAACTGCAAAGAAAAATGTATGAACATAGAAATATTTGTATGAGTAATATGTTGGCACGGATGCAATAATTTCATAACAGGCAATGTTTTCAAAAATATTGTTGTCTTTTTTTAAAATGCATCCCTCTTGAAAATATTATAATCCAAACTAAATATTTTCAAACTATCGCCGATATTTTTGTTATATAACTATCGCCGATATTTATGACATAGGTAGTTTGCGAGAACCCCAAATTGTTACACATAGCAGTTGAACATCCCTATCACACCAATGACACAAGCTTATGATGGTGGTGGGATGGTAGCACATGGTAGGCTGATGCAAAGTTGTCAATATCGGTATCGGCCGATACCAACACTCAAGTGAATGGTTCTGTATCAGCCAAAAAATAATAAAAAATATTACATACCAATCAGAACGCTACACGTATTAAAACCATTAAATTAATATATAAATATTTAAAAATAATTTTTAGTATTTTTTACATTTATTAAAAAAGGAACTATTCAGGGGTGATGTGAATCGATTTTCTGCTGATACCCGATACGCGCACCGATACTGACAACATTGGGCTGATGGTGATGATGATGTGATGTCTGTGTAGGAGATCTCATGGTAGCATGGTGTGGTCGAATGGTCAGATGATGATCATACTGAAAGAGTCGTTATGATATCATTACGATGGGGATGTATAAAGGATGGGTCTGGTTTCGGATCCAGATTCTGTGTACTGATCTTCATATAGAATGGCTAGACAAGGGTGGATTAAAACCCAATCTTGGCTGAGCTCAAGATATATTGTCCACCCAATTCATCTGTATCTAACTCGACCCAATCATATTTGTTTTTTTGACACCCGCCTGGGTCTCGAGTGGCAGCGGGCGTGAGGAGAAGGTGCTGACCCGTTCGTCTCAAGTTCGACTCCCATTTGGTGTGCAGGTGCCTTTAACTGGTGGGCACCGTGAGGGCTTGGTTGCCGGTGACTTGGCTGAGTTTCAGATATATTTATTCAACCAATTCGTATATGTATCCAACTAGACCCAATCATATTTGTTTTTTGACACCCGCCCAGGTCGCCCAAGTGGCAGTGAGTCTGGGATCCCAGGTTCGACTCTCACCGAGTGTGCGGGTGCCTTTAACTGGTGGGCTCGGTAAGGTCTTGGGTGCCTGTCACTTCAGTACCGGAGTTTTACCTCATAGAGGAGTGGGCTCATGTGACCCAGTACTGGGCGAGAGCTCCTTGTCATAAAAAAAGTATTTTGTTTTTTGAATCAGGTCCCATATTGGGATATACACTAACCTGATCCATTATTATGCAATGGACCCAGGGCAGAGCTCTGACCATTGCACAGCTACTTCTAGGGCTGTCAACGGGTCTGGTTAGGACCTGGTCAGGGTCAGGGTCAACCTGGACCTACCCATATAATTAATGACCGGGTTCAGGTTTTGCCAGGTAACGAAAATGGAATCCCAAACCCAGAACCGGATAATTTCAGAAGTAGCTCAGGTCGGGTTCGGATCAACCCAAATATTATTCAGGTCAGGTCGGGTACCTGTTACGAACCCGACCCATCGGCAACCCTAGCTATTTCTAAGGAATCAACCAAACTGAAATCAAATGTTCGGGTCAAAACAGTTGGTTAACCCACATCGACCTATCAACCTGGACCACATCCTATATCCTCTCATCAGTTCAGATTGGTTCACCTTGTCTTTGGTCCAGATCCAGCAACTTATTCCTCGGAAATTGTACCAAATCTTGTTGCATCCAAATCGAGTTCCAACTTGCACAGACACATACTAGTTTTGTTGAATCTAGGTACGTAACTAGTGCACGTCACCTTGTGTTGGGACGTTGCAAATTCGAATCCCGATATTTTATAACTGGTGACCCCAGCCGGACTTTAAAAAAAAAGTTATGTAAATGGTTCGGATTCGGGTTGGATGTGGTGAATATTATATCTGACTAGTCGGATGTTGGCTAAATGGACACTGAATTCAGATTCATATTCAGACAATGAAAAGCTCATAACAAATCTGTTTTTTTGACATGTAAGCTCATTCAGATATCCATCGAATTCGAATTTTCATAAATTTGGTAAGAAAAAACCAAAACCAAAACCATATCGACATCCAAATCCAACTGAATGGAGTCGGATTCGGCCGCATATCGGATCAAATTCGATCCCAATTTGGCAAAAGAGATGCCTCAGTCGGCTCCCGTGTCCACAAACTGGGTTTGGGTCTTAATTGCAAAGTTCACAAGTCTCGAACCAGTTGAAACGAGACGCCACTAATGCCACCAGTCAAAGAAGAGATGCAGTAAAATTAAAGAACTTTAAATTAAGAAATTGTTAGGGTTTTTCTCCTTTCACCACGCGGCTACGTGATCTTCCACCACCACCGCTTATGGCTCTCTTATATAGGAGAGAGGGGAAGCATCCACCTTTCTCCCTCATCGATATGGGATTGAAATACCTCCCAAGCAAAACAACTTCCCACTGTTCTCCATACCTTTCAATAATTCCGTTTGACTCCCCCTCATAGTGACAAACGTTTTAAACGGCAATTTCTCGTTTTTCAAAAACTCGCGAGAAATTGAAAATTTTTCATAAATCTCGCATTTTTTTTCGGCAAAATCTCGGCAATAAAAAAATAAATTAAAAAATACAAAATTTATTTTTTATAAGAAAATATTAATAAAAATTATTTAAAAAATAAAAATACACATTTTTTTCACGATAAATAGCTGTTTAAAACATAAATATCGCGTTTAAATCACGGTATTTATGTTTTTTCCTAAATCTCGCGAGATTTTGAAATTCTCGTGAGAAATTGCCGTTTTAAACTTTCAGGCAATTTCTCACGATATTATCGCGAGATTTTCATAAATCTCGCGATAATTTTCATAAATCTCGCGATATTTGTCACTATGCTCCCCCTACCTTACCGTGTTGCTCTTCTTGCAGTTCCCTCGCTTCTGAGCCGCTTCACGTTGGGGGGTTTGCCTCTATGGCTCAAGCCAGGCCTTACTTTTTGGGTCTGCTTAAAAGACTAGCAAGAGTCAGCTCTCTAGTTTGGGAACAATGTTGTCAGTATCGGTGCGTATCGGCTTATACTTATCGTATCGGCCAAAAATCGCTACGATGTTGACCTGATATGTTTTTTTTTAATAAATGTAAAAAATAACTTAAAATTAATTTATTAGGTTTTAACATGTCTTCACATTCTGACTGACGTGTAATAATTTTTTTTATTATTTTTTTTTACAGATTCAGAACGATACACTTGAGTATCGGTATCATATTAAAAGAAATCAGACTTTTATTGATGCTAAATTAGTTCCAGCAAAAGTCGGGCTAGTGCCAATAAAGACTTTGCTTGAGTCGATACACCTGAATCGTTGGCCAAACGATACCGGTCCGATTCTGATACTGACAACATTGCTTGGGCATATTGATCACGCACAAGTTGTATACCTCAACCACTTACTAAGCCCATACAGGTTGACCATCGCTGTTGGGTCAGCCAAATATTCTCGGCAAATATCTCAGCGAGCAAAACCTTGCTATAAATTATAAAATCTAGTTCTTTCGAGTAAATCTCGAAAGAAACGATACTATGTAAATGGTGTGCTAAAGAAAATTATAAAAATATAAAATTTCATTACAAATAAAAAAAAATATAAAATTTCATTATATGATTTCATAAATACAAACCCAATAACAGTATATTGAAAATAATGTGTTTTTAGAATGTATCACCTTTTGAAAATATTACAACAAACTCCAAATTTTTTTTTCTTCAAAATTTCATGCACTGGTAGTGTCGCATGAGAATGTGATATATAAAACAGTCGTTATGTTATGATTTTATTTTTAAGGCAAGCTAGGATTAGGCAGACCTCCACCACCACCAGTCATTATTCAACGTACTATTGGGGTTTGAACTACTTCCCACCACAAGGAGAGTGGTATTAGACGACTCCAAAGTAGTGGGGAAAAACCCGAAGCCAAAGTTGTTTGAGATTGATGCAGTTGCAGAAAAGAGTGCTATTAGAAGACTTCAGTTCCACATGGATGAGGTGTAGTTTAAGGTTTTAAAACCCGGTGACTCGTCAATCGGCTTGTTCTTGAGCGATTCGTGACTCGGCCGGGTGTTGTTCTCCATTTGATACAGAAGGCTAGTAGCGTCCCTGACAACGCCCAGCACGTCCTATATAACACTTTCTAAAGCGTTCACACAAGGTATGTTTGATGGTTTGTCCAGGATCCGATGAAATGAAAAACAAAGATGAAACAAAACACTGGTTTTATTCATTCCGTAACAACTGTACCAAGTCTAATGTTTGTTTGAACAGTGCTGGTTGTTCGATGATAATATGAGGACAACTTACAATCATGAATAATGTTCAAATCTCTCACAAGCATTTCATCAAACACTTAGTGGGCATCAATCAAACATACCTTGTGTGAACGCTTTAGAAAGTGTTATATAGGACGTGCTGGGCGTTGTCAGGGACGCTACTAGCCTTCTGTATCTCCTGCCTCAATTTCTCAATCTTCGGCAAGACAGCAAGAAGAATGGCAGAGCTCCGCCGAGCAGTGGTGACAGAGCTAGGTTTGCGGTGATGCCCATTCCGAAGGTAAGCTTCCGGAGAGAAGCTGGGGAGCAGGTCAGAAGCTTGATCCCCTCTTCTCGAAACTTGAGAGAGAGAGAGAGAGTCAGGCGAAAGAGAGGAGTGCGCCCGTCGAGACAATTTTTTTCTTTTAACTTCATTCCCCATACGTATAATGGACGTGGCGACGGCGTTTCACAAGTCTGTTGCGTCCAATGTTTGTTAAAAATGCTCTTCTCGACATCTTTTTCATCACGCGGGACGAGCCATCAAACGTGCCCACAGGACGCACCAGTCACACCTCCAGCCTCCAGGGGTGCAACTGGCCGGTCCAGGACAAACGCCAGATGCAAACACGTCAAAAAACACATGTTTTCTCACGAGCCACGTCGTGTCTAACTCATTTAATTATGACATGAGTCGAGCTTGGCTAGACATGAGCACGAGCTTAATCCCAAGACCCGTCCACTGGTAAATGGGTTTACAGGACGCACCAGTCACACCTCCAGCCTCCAGGGGTGCAACTGGCCGGTCCAGGACAAACGCCAGATGCAAACACGTCAAAAAACACATGTTTTCTCACGAGCCACGTCGTGTTTAACTCATTTAATTATGACATGAGTCGAGCTTGGCTAGACATGAACACGAGCTTAATCCCAAGACCCGTCCACTGGTAAATGGGTTTTGGTTGGATATCAAAATTAACTCATCGGATCAGCATTCAGCTAGACCGGACTTAATAATGCCTACATCTGCACCCAAGTCCAACCCATTTACATCCATATATAGGCCCAGAGATGAATCTCATGCATTGGAACTGGATTACTGGAGTCACAGGCCCACTTTGATCATGGCCTGGGTGATACCAGACCCAGCACAGCAAAAATGAAACAGGCCAGACCTTATCTTCAACTGTCTGGATTTGACTCAAACATACCGAATCAAATTTGACACTAGAATCATAAGATCAGGCCAAATAAACCCGGGTGATGCCGCTGAATCATATCTAAGTGAACCCTATTTTGGATTCACAATGCATATGCACATACCGGATTCAAGTAGTTGGACCAACGAGAGCCAGACCCGGAAATCTGGTCCCTGTTTGTTAGTTTTCTAATCAGGGGTACCTCACCAACCGGAGGCCAGTCAATGGAGAGCAGATCAGGTGATCCATCAAATCACTTTAAGAAATTGATTTAACATCTTAACCATCCATTGTTCATCCCACGTGGACCCCATGGTCTTTATGCAATTTGTGGATGGTGAGGATGCCAAATCACTTTCCTTAAAGCGATTTAGGTGCGGTTGGGATGGGGTTTTTTCCTTCGATTATCCAAAAAAAAAAAAAAATCTTGAGTTCCATACTCATGAAATGCATTTTTTATTCGAGCTGAACAACCAAATGGATCAGCTCCATCCTTGCTACTATCTAAAGAGTTTATACGTGCAAGCACAACCCAATATAGTTAAGTACAAAAAGCTTGCTAACAACAAGCATGCATCACATATAGGTCTGTTAAATGAGCCGAGTGAAGCAAGGGTGTTCAAGCTCAACTCATTCTTGTGGCGAGCCAAGCTGAGCTCAAACTCATGGAGAGCCCAAGTTAAATGAGCCGAGCTTAAGTTGGCTCATTTACAAAAAAATACATTTTCAAAATAAATAAATAAAATACTGAGCTCATGATGTTTCGTTTACAAAATAAATACATTGTTTCAAAGGTGTAGGCAATAGGATTGTGAACTCTAAAACTTGTTGCTTGCAAGCCAAACGCTTCAACCATCTTACACTGCATGACAAAATGTATGTAAAATATTATACCATTTAATGAGTCTATATGACTTGAGTTGAGGCAAATAACTAGGGTTGCACCAAAGGGGGCTCCGCTTGTCGGGTAGGAGCAGCTAGTGCAAGTCACCTTGTGTTGGGACGTTTCAGGTTCAAAACCCAATGGTATTATTGTATAACTGGCAGGGGTCCGCCTAACCTCAGGGTGCCTTTCAAAAAAATAAAAACTAGGGTTTCAAATGGGTTGGATTCAGGAAGCGGGTTTTTTTACATTTTATCTATCCCGGATCCCAACCGATCCGACCCCCAATGTATTTTGAGATTCAAAATCCAAACCGTTTGCATCCCAACAAATAACCATTGTTGGTGTTTGGCTTGACAAACTTATTTCGCGAGTTCCAACGCACTCCTTTTGAGCCAAACAGAAACAGAGCCATGAGCAACTTGCCTCATTTCCTGGTGCCAATCTCCCACTGGATGAATGGCATCGCTGGTCCATGGCATGAAGGCACATCAAAACTTCGAATGATTCTTTTTTTTTTTTTTGACAGAGAAAGCTGGAGTTAGGCTGATCCCACCAGTTATACAACCATATACCATTGGGATTCGAACTCGCAACGCCCCCAACACAAGGTGAACTGCACTAACTGCTCCTTTCAGACAAGTGGAGCCCCCCCTTGGTAACTTTGAATGATTTTAATTTAATTGATATTTATCATTAATTCTCATGTTTATTGATGTGTATACATGTGTTGAATGGTTGATTTATTTATTGTCTTACTTTTGTAAGTTAGTAAAACGACTATTTTCAAATGATCCATAATATATCCGTTTCTGTGGATATTTTTTGGGAAATATACTAGAATAAAGTTTTCTTTTCTTAACAAAGAAAAAATAAACTCTTATGAAACAAGTTTAAAAGAAAAGTGGTCTTATGAGTTATGACCATTGGTTAGCTACCACCATCCATCAACGAATAATGCAATAAAACATCTAAAAGGAAAGGGTAAACGTTCCTCCTGTAGTGTAAGGGAAATAAAGGCAATTTTATAACCCAGAACTCCCTAAGAAGATACAGCCAAAAGAAAAGGAAATATGGAGATGCGGGGTATCGATCCCCGTACCTCTCGCATGCTAAGCGAGCGCTCTACCATCTGAGCTACATCCCCTGATGTTCCCAAGTGGGATGTTTAATTTTATATGAATCCTTTTTCCTTTTAACTGGAGGTTATCAAAAGACCTCAGAGCACGTCAGTTTATGAAAGGAGAGGAATTATCGCTCCCAGAGTATGATTTAATTCTTTCTTGGTGCACAACACCAACTAAATGGCATGCAGTCATACTGACAAATTAAAGTTTAAAACGGGTTTTTTTCCGCAGTCAAAAAATCGTGAGATTGTGATTTTTTTTAAAATCTCACATTTTTTGGCAAAATCTCCGCAATAAAAAACAAATCTAAAATATAAAAAATATTTTTTTATAAAAGAATATAAATAAAATTATTTAACAATAAAACCACAAAATTTTCACGATAAATTGCCATTTAAAACGTAAATATCACGTTTAAATCCTGATATTTATTTTTTGCCAAAAAAATTGCGATATTTTTGAAAATATCACAAGAAATTACCGTTTTTAACTTAGATAATTTCTTGTGATATTTGTCACTAAGCATGCAGTTCCATAGTAGACTCTGTTCATATAAGAAAAAGAATTTGTTCCATGCAAGCCTAAGCGTGACGACACCTTTGGGACAAGGGGGTAAGCCCACATAGTTTTATGCTGTCAGGACAGCCATAAAAAAAGTTACGGCAGGCCGAGCCAGCACGGCTAGATCTATGTTCCTCACGGCTAGGTCTATGTTCCTCGCGGCTAGGTCTATGTCCCTCTGGTGGTTTCTCCTGTAACTAACAAAAAAAAGAGATCATCTAATAACTCCAAATTAAGATGTTACATCACCATTCTGCAATGCCTTTACCAATAATGTGGGTCATCCTTCTCAACATGAAGTAGCAAAGGTCAAGAGAGGATGTTGTGTGTTCTCCCCTAAGTCAAATTCATGTGTTTCGGTGTGTACGAAGGTCCTTGGGACCCATGACGATTTTATAATAAAATAACATATAAAAAAGGAAGATATGCATATGACGAAAATGTCCTCCCATAAAATAGATATCCGTTTGATGGAAATGTCTTCCTGTAAATAGCTTTGCACATTCTCGTGACTCTTATCATTGCTTGAGTCGGAGTCCATCGGCTCCTTAAAGGGGACAGTACCTGATCTGAAGTTTGTGAAGCATATTCTCAGAATGCACCATTGCTAGAGTCTCTATGAATCAGCCTGAGTTCGAAAAAAATGGTGCAGTGGGCTGTCATTACTAATGAGCTCATTTGCTTGAAGAGGATATATCCTCAGCTGCACATAGAATCGTTTTGTAGCAGAAAATGAACTCGGTGATGAACGATATGGATGTTTTGGTGATTTCTTTTGTAAAAATGAATCTCTAAAAGATAGATATGCGTTTGACGAAAATGTCCTCCCATAAATAGCTTTCCACATTCCCGCGAGTCTACGTTCTGGATCACCCTTTGACAACGCACTCTCTGATCTGATTTCTACTGTAAATCGCTATTCTCTTATCTGAATTCTACTGTAAATTGTTACTCTCTGATCTGATTTTTACTGTGCATCGCTACTCTCTAATCTGATCTCTGTTGTAAATCACTATTCGCTAATATGATTTTTATTGTAAATCGCTACTCTCTAATCTAATTTCTACTGTAAATTGCTACTCTCTGATCTGATCTCTACTGTAAATCGCAACTCTCTGATCTAATTTCTACTGTAAATTGCTACTCTCTGATCTGATCTCTACTGTAAATCACAACTCTCTGATCTAATTTCTACTGTAAATTGCTACTCTCTGATCTGATCTCTACTGTAAATCGCAACTCTCTGATCTAATTTCTACTGTAAATTAATACTCTCTGATCTGATTTCTACTATAAATCGCTAATCTCTGATCTGATTTTTATTATAAAATGCTACTCTCTTATTTGATCTCTATTATAAATCATTACTCTCTATCTACTCAGTTTGATGTTGCGACCATTATCTCTTATGTAAATCTATATTCTTTGTTTACTTAGTTCGATACTTGCACCCTGGTATCATGATGAACAATAGACAGAATGCTGATTCCTTGGGTAGTTTAATTATTTCTCACGAGCATACGATGACAAAGGGTGCTTCGACGACAATAAACAACAGTAAAGGGTGCTTCGACGGTAATAGACGACGACAAAAGGCGCTTCGATGGCAGCAAACGATGACAAATGGTGCTTCGACGACATCAAACGATGACAAAGGGTGCTCCGACGACAGCAGACAACGACAAATAGTGTGTCGTCAAAAGGAGCTCCTGTTACAGCAGATGGTGCATTATCAAAAGGTGATCCAGAATGTTTAGAGTGAAATATTGCGAGGAGCTTCTGTTACAGCTGAGGAGTTTACTGCTTAGGGCAAAAACATAACGTTTGGACTTTAAAGAGTTAAGATCATCCTCTATTTTCTGGATGAAGATATTTTTGTTCTTTTCTAGAATCGTCATTTCATGGCCGGAATGACAAGAAAGGGTACTTAAGTCTTTGTAATCGTACCAGACTCCAATGCTAACTAATGCCGACACACATGGGGATACGAGCCCCACGTGCTTACATACGTGGCACTCATTCAAACCTTCAAAGATGCACCTACGTGTTGGGGGGGAACATATAACCTGCTTCGATCAAATTAAGATGTTTTATCACCATTCTACAATGCCTTAACAAATAATGTGAGTCGTCACTTCCCAACAAGAAGTAGCAAAGGTCATAAGTGCTTGAATTTGAAGGGTGAGAATTTTCACTGATACAATCAATTTCCCAAAAGGCTCTACAAGGGAAAAGCCATGGCAGTCTAACACAGCACACACGCCTAACTAGCGAGGAGTCCGACCTGTTCGAGCTTGACTCAGTGCACTACTGGCCGGTTTCGAGCTTGGCTCATGCTCAACATGGCCCATCATAGGTCCTATATATGAGATCCTTTCTGTACGGATCCAATGGCTAGAATCAATCCACATTATCACATGGAACGTGGACTAATTCTAGCCATCCATATGCATCGGTTGGACAGATAGATGCATTGGTTGGACAGATGGGATCAACATGAGATCCTACCACCAAGGTTGTTAAATGCGATGAGGCGAAGCGAGGCGTTGAGCCTGCGCTTCGCCTCTGAGGCGTAAGCCTCAGGTATTGAGGCGTACGCCTCTCACAACCAAGTCTTGCAGTTCTTGCTGTTTGGTTAATATAAATGGATGTCTAAACACGTGGGTCCTTTGTTTAAATATCACTTTTCTGAAATCTATTGACTTAACATGTTTCAACTGTTTGGGGTGTGGCCTTTCATATAAGAAAAGTTACCTGAGGCGCATCACTGCAACGCTGAAGGTGCGCTTCGCCTCTGAAGCGTACGCTTCAGGTACTAAGGCGTACGCCTCTCACAACACTGCCTACCACAACATATGCAGAGCTTAAACATAAGTTTTCAAGCTTTTCTAACCATGTTCGGGTAAGCTCGAGAGCTCGAGCTAGAGAGAGAGAGAGAGAGAGAGAGAGAGAGAGAGAGAGAGAGAATTTCGATAGGCAAAGTGACATGCTTTTAGGCCCTGTTGGAAACTAGTAGCTGCGACAGGAAGTGCCATTTGAATATGTGAGAAATGCCAAATCCTAGCAGCTGCCACTATATGGATTTCATTCTTTAGTGTAAATACAAAGGTGAGAGGGCTTCGCTTCTCATCTCAGATGCATAAACACTCATCCCAACTACCAGTTTTCAAACGACCACTTGACCAAGATTTTTGCCAAAACATTAACCCCTATCCCACACTTTTTTTATTGCCTTTTCTACTTTTGAAGTCGATGTCTGTCCACACCCTCTCCTCCACGTAGCCCCACAAGCTCCGGCAGCCCTTTCCGCACCTCACGACCCTCTTTATCTTTCTTTCTAGCTTTTTGGTCTCAGATCTTCTATCCCCCTCCTCCACCGACCTCTCACCAAACGCCTCCTGCAAACCTCTCTCTCCACCACCACCACCATCACCATCATGAGCTGCAGCAGCAGTATCAGCAGCAAAGGCATCGTTGCCGTTGTGGGCGTCGGCCCAAAACTGGGCCGCTCCATCGCCCGCAAGTTCGCCCACGAAGGCTACACCGTTGCCATCCTTGCCCGCGACCTAGGCAATCTCTCTCTCTCTCTCTCTCTCTATATATATATATATATATAGATAGATAGATAGATAGATAGATAGATAGATAGATAGATAGATATTTATTTATATATCTCTCAGCCCTTGGTGTTGGTACAGGGAAACTATCCATATTTGCAGATGAGATCGCGAGGGAGGAGAAGTCGCAGGTGTTCGCCATCAGGATCGACTGCTCCGACGCCAAGAGCGTGCGCGAAGCCTTCGAGGGTCTCCACTCGCTTGGCTTCATCGAAGTCCTCGTCTACAATGCTTCCACCCCAACCACCACCGTCCCCTCTCGCTTCACTGACATCCGAGTCGAGTCCTTCGAGAAGGCACTTGCCGTAACCTCCGTGGGCGCATTCCATTGCGCCCAGCAGGTGGGTCAGTTTCTACTTACTCCCTCCCCTAGATTGGATGAAGCCTGGGCTAACTCACTCGGTTCGGTTCGGATGGTGCAGGTCATCCCTAGGATGATAGAAAGAAGGAAAGGCACCATTCTGTTCACCGGCTCTTCTGCGTCTCTCAATGGCATGGCTGGTTCCTACGAGCTAAGTCCGTCCAACCAACTTGCTTAATGGTTGTTAGGCGTTTTTCTTATTGATATTGTTCGAACTCATGACATCCTTCAACTTGAATGCCTTAAGCCGACCGACCAACCTAGCCAGATGTGCGAAGCCGAAATTTTACCCTTAATTACCAATACTCCTTTTTTGTGTTTGGTTAATGGTTTTTTAGGTTGCGGGAAATTTGCTCTGAGGGGACTGTCCCAGTGCTTGGCGAAGGAGTTCCAGGCTCAGGGAATTCATGTGGCCCATGTTATCATTGATGGGGTGATTGGGCCATCGAGGTATGATGATGGAGATGGTGTTGGTGGTTCATGCATGCATGCATGCATGCATTGATGATGATGTGATTGGTCTGTGTCTCATGCATGGTGGTTGTTTTTGTTAATTTAGGTCTTCACATAAGTCGTTCAGGGAACCCATGGATGATGGCAGCTGCTTGGATGGGTGTATGGACCCGGACGCTGTGGCCCTTGCTTACTGGCATATTCATGCACAGGACAAGGTCGCTTGGAGTCGGGAAATAGACCTCAGAAGCTCAACCCACTCCATCTAACTGCATTGAATATAATTGTTCCCTCCCTTTTCCTTCAAAAACAGGGCATTGCTCTCTCTCTCTCTCTCTTAATTCTAGGGAGCAGGACAGTTATGAGGTTTGTTTTGTCTATATATGACAAATTGGGTGGTTCAATTTTTCATATTTGGGATGTAAATGATGATGGTATATTGGTATGGGGACGGTTTGGCTTTAAAGTTTAATGGACAATAACTCGCAACTTGCGAGTGGTTGATGTAACCTCTCTCTCTCTCTCTCTCTCTCGTTGCAATAATGTACGCTCGGGTTAGTAGATTTTAACGAGAGTGCATCAGTTCAGAGGCTGCCTTGGATACCGGTTATCCGCTGACCCACCATCGTCGTGTTCGTTTTGTTTGGGCCGGTCATTTTTTTTTTTACACAGCAGATTCAGTCGAGTCCCAGGTGCAATATTATTGTATAAAATTTGCGCATTAAGCACCTGTTCCCAAGATGCAGGGTGATCAGGTGCTTACTGTACAAATATTTGTGCAATTATATTGCACTTGATCTTTTCACGATTAAAACTTGAATGGCTCTAAAAATTCACAAGAGTCCATCACTTTTGTAATATGGGAGACGGGATCTTGTTGGGAATTTGGGAGTTAGCCTTGTGTCTTTTGGATTTTCTGTTGAGTTTAATAATATATACCGGTGTTGGTCTGGTTGGTCACCTGATCTAAATCGAGATGGCTTGATTTATAAGAAAACTATGTTACCTTACTTCTAGAAATTGAGAAAAGCGAAAAAATGAAAAAAGCCAAGAAATAAAGAGAAAAATGAAAGATTAAAGAAAAAAGATATCTCATTTAACTTTTTTTTGAAATAGTATTTATAGGGAAACACCATAAACCTTAGGTTTACTTTGAATATGACATGGATACATTATATAAAGAGATCCAATTATAAATAAGAAATCCTAATAAAAACTCTAAACTAAATGGATCTTTAGGGATTGGGTCTTTTGCTATACTCCTGCCTGAGTTGGATAAGACTTGCCCTCAAGAATGGATCTTGCTTGCACTTTTTCCAATCTCGTTTCACCTTGTGAGTTATGGACCCACAATTTAGAACCAGATCCTTATACCACACCACAAAAGCAAGATCTGTTTTAATATATACTTGAAAACCTTAAACATTCTTCCTGAACCAACCAAAGTCACGTGAGACTCCTCCAATGTAAAATGGGTTGAACAAATCTGAAACAAACACTTTAAACAAAATTTGGATTCACTATAAAGGAACATCATTTATAGCCGCTTGTTGAAGCCCATATTGATCCACTTTGAGCAAGTCAAAGGTCTTAAATGGATTTAGAATCCAACTCCAAAGACTAAAAATTCTATTGGGGCCAAATTGAACAAGATTAAGTCTGTTTGGGGAGAAAACGGATCCAAACCTGCTAAAATCAAGTTATGGCTGCCTAAACTGTTTCCTGATTGAACTGGTACAGACAAAAAAGGGGAGGTTATGTTTAACAATACAAATAATTTTCAAAAACTATCTTCTTATTTTAACAATTTTAGGAGAAAATCATTGGTAAGCTTAAGGTAAGTTTGGTTTGTAGGGCCACATGCAACTCCAAATCAAATTTGATTTGGATCCACGTGATTCTGATTTCTCACCGTTCACTTTCTGATGTTTGGTTACCCAACGACAATGACATTAGATCTCTCATATGAGAGTCTAATCTCACGAGACGTTACCAAACATGCCCTTTGTGATCTTGGAAATAGTTTGTAAGTTAAATGACTCATAAAAAACATCATTAATGCATGCCATGGCTCGAGGGGACATTGTTTTTTTTTGGGTGACCAAGTAACTTAATAGGTACTCAGCCAGCCCATTGGATCATCCCTCATAGCTAAACTTATAGCCTAAATCAAAATCATAAAAGGTAATAGCGAATGGAATGAATCATATTATCGTATATACAAAAGTTGGTCGTGGCTCATGTATGCAAATAAGTTGCACTGCCCACATTATCCTTTGAAGGGGAAAGTTGAGTGAGTTGAGTTAATAGAGGCACACAGTTCATGTCGTAAGCAGGGAAGATACATGATTCTAAACTAGGGTGGGCACAAACACAAAGTAAAAAAGAAAAAAAATAATTATTAACAATATGTTTTTAAAAAACCAATTCAAACCCCGCATAAATTATGTATTTATGAAAATTGATAAAAAAAACCTTAATATTTTAATGAAATCAAATCACACAATATTCATGGGTTCACGCCTAATGGTAATTAAAAAACAACACAAAAACACCCATAAAACCATAAACTAAACGTTTTATATCATTCTAAAAAAATCAAAAGCTTAATTACTACAAACATCATAAATTATGCAATTATGATAATTGATGAACAATCCTAATATTATATCCAAAATAACATCATGAATATTCATGGATTCATGCCTAATGATAATTAAAAAAAACATGAAAAACCTTCAAACCATAAACCAAACATTTGTGTCATTGTAAAAAAAAGCAAAGCAAAACATCATAATTCAAACATCCTCCGTACAAAAAAACATAGTTCAAACATCATAAATTATGTATTTGTGATTAATTAACAAAAAACCCCAATATTCTAACCAAGATCAAATCACATAATATTCATGGAGGCATGCCCAATGGTAATTAAAAAAGCACACAAAAACCCCTAAAATCATAAACTAAACATTTATGTCTTCCTAAAAATCCAAATGAAAACCTTAAATCCTAACAAACATCATTCATAGATATGTTAATTGCAAAAAAAAAAAACTAATTAAATATTTACATCATTTGAAAAATCAAACTAAAAGACATAAATCCTAACAAAAATTAAACATTTAAGGGTTTGATAACCAAAATCAAGCATTTATTAATAGAATCATGCTTAATGATAATTAAAAGAAATAACTGTTAAAAAAACCTAAAACCTTAATTATGTATTTATGTCATTTAGAAAAATTTAAATCAATACCCAAAATCTTAAAAGAAATCATATATTTATGCTAAATAAAAAAGAACAAATAAAACCCCCAAAATCAAACATTCATTATTCATACCTAATGCTAATTGAAAAAAAAACACAAAAAACATTAAAAACATAATTAAAATTCATGCAATTTTAAAAAATAACTAAATAAAAAAGCTAAACTCTAACAATACATTATGCTAATTGAAAAAAAGGTAAAATCCCTAAAATCAAAACCCTTAATATCAAGCATTAAAAAAAATGAAAAGAAGAAGAGGAATAAGGAGACCCAACCACTAGGGGTCAGGGGCATGCCAGAGAGGTCGTTGGATGGTGGATGGTGGGAAGCAATCCAACAAAGTTTTGAGAGAGAGGATCTCAGGGCAAGGGCATGCACATAGGCAATGCCGCTATTGTCGTCAGACGACGGATGGATGCCGAAGTGCAAGGCTTCCAAGGGGCACAATGAGAGAGAGAGAGAGAGAGAGAGAGAGAGAGAGAGAGAGAGAGAGATTCAAGGTTATACTGAGAGGGGCGTGGGTTGGGTCTGAGTGTGCCCACCCTGACCTTATCTTGCAAAAGTGAGGGTGGGCACCTGACCCAACCTTACCTTACGAAGGTGAGGGTGGGCACGTGCCCACCCTGGCATGAATGTGGCTCTGCATCATGAGTGATGATTAGCTGAACAGTTTGTGTCTTAAACCATCTTAAACAACATAGTTGCATGTATTTTTTGCTTAATTCTGATTAGTAAATGTGTTTATGATTGCTTATTCACTAAAAAATATGCTTTGAATCAAATTAATGAGAAACCTTTTCTAATTCACTAAGTTTTGATATAATGAGTCGTCGATTGTCAACGCTCTAAATATATGCATCTAAACGCAAAAAAATTAAACCTAATATCATGCATGTCTTCTACTAAGTTAACTATAGATAATACGTCTATGAGTTAGGATTAAGCAAATACCTGAAATTTTATTCCTTTGAAACCCATTAGAAAAGTTTAAGAGAGAAAACTCTTTAGTCGCTATACATTAATTGTATGGTCATTATTCTATCATTCCCAAATGATTGTTCTAGTGCTACTTCTACGCATGTTTAGAATGGTCCCGGTAGGTTAATCAAAGCAAGAGACAAGGAGGGTGACAAGTTGTTGGTGCCCTTAAATGCTGTCACATGCATCATGGCATTCTTTTCATATGTTGCATCTCTCTTCCTTTTTACCTCCCTTGTGGTTGATGACATTTATAGCCTGGGGACTGGACAGCTTGTTTTTTCAGGCCATTAGTGTCTGGGCCGTTGAGTTGGGTGAGGGTCTAGGCCTGCAGATCATGGACCCAAATACGCTTTTCAATGGAGAAGTGAGAGGGTCTCATCTGCCACACATATGCATGCGTGATGCAACAGTGACTGGTGCATGGTAGTTTGAAAAGAGAGAGAGAGAGAGAGAGACAGCCGAAAGAAGATCAACATTAATACTCATGAAGATCAACAAAATGTTGAACCCATGAACCGAACAAAGTAGAAACAAAACTAAAATATAGAAAAAACAAAGCTAAAGAAAAAGAAACTATAGACAGCTAGCAACAAAACAACAAAGCCTACTCAACCAGGATCCGCAGGATTAGAAGAAACCACCGCTGAGTGAACGTCGTTCAGATGAGAGGAGAGGTCTCTAAGATGCATACGTAATATTGCATATACATCAACCAGGATTTTATGGACAAGATGATTAAAGATGACCGGAATTTGACGAAAAGTAGCATCATTGCGTGCCATCCAAAAGAGAGAGAGAGAGAGAGAGAGAGAGAGAGAGAGAGAGAGATTTATGAAAAATGTTGTGCAAAACCACAATAAAAATGAAGGAAACCACAACATAAAGAGGAAAAAAATAATAGAAAACACGAGATTTACATAGTTCGACCCTCAGGCCAACGTTCACGGATGAAGGAGCAAAAAATCTATTAACAAATGCGAGAAAATATAGAGCTCTCAAAACCCTAGTCTCCAAAATACCCGAAACTCTCATACCTCAACTCTCAAAAAGAGACTTTAAATACAATGAAGGTCCTAAAATCCTATCCAGTAAAAAGCGAGAAAATTACAAAATTGGGCAGCTCGGGCCGTTGCCAAAAATATTTGTACGGGTCACATATGGGAGCGGGTCAAGAATCCAAGACACCTAGAACAAAAAAATATGATTTTTTAAATCACAAAAATTGTGTTTTGTCAACTGTTGATTTTTGAATTACCAAAAAATCTTGCACACAAGTCGGATTTCAGCGAATTAAGTGTCGATATCCACTAAATGAATGATGTAGATCACATCTATGGATTCTGATTTGATCAAAATAACTTGCATCAATGAAATCCCAAGGAGGGGTATGAAGATAGGGATAACATAGGGGATGAGTGAAACTGTGAAACCTATTCGTCCCTTGTGTTCCCCAGCCAGTCACCACAGCATTTTCAGAGTCCTGCATTCTATTGCTAGCTGTAGGGCTCATGGAATGCCGTCATGTGATGGTTTGGGACACATGAGTCAGTTAAGAGATTCCTGGATCTCCTTTATTCAGTGGGCCAGGTCCTGGTTAGCCTCATTAATATTGTGTCCAACTCATGCAAAACGGGTCCAGTTCTACATCTAGATATGACAATTAAACGTGAATGAGTTTTGGATATTGATAGGGTATGAAATGATTATAAGTAAAAACTGGTTAAGTTTGGGCCCTATTCTATTCCCATCCAAATCTGACTGAATTCTTTTCTCGATTTCATCCTGGATCCAGTTAGGCCCGACCAAGCATGTAGATCCATCTATACAGTCAGATTTTAAAACAAAAAGAGAAAAGGAAAAAAAGGTAAAAAATGCCTAGCTACTTCATATGAAGGCTGGTTAGTTTGTGCGCCATACTCCATGTATATAGTGGACGTACCTATTTACCAACTTTCAACTATCATTTCATTTTTCTGCAAATCCTACCTCGCATATGTGTTTGGCATGTTCCATTTGTTAGGTATCGATACTACGATCATGTTTTTCTTTCTTTTGGTAAGCAACTATGATCTATGTTTTTCAACAAAAAATTTGTGATTTTTGAGTCTTAAATTTTTTTTTTTAAGTGTGGGCCCAAGTGGAAGAGAGAGAGAGCTCTAATCTGTCTTTAAGAAATATGTTTATGGGTTAAACTCTCTCTCTCACACACACACACACACACACAAATGCTCCTCACGTTTTATTATATTACGCATGCTTTGATTGTTTAGTGCTTCGAACTGGTGTGCCAATTGTGAGTTTCACAAAATTGGGCTCATCCAACTCTGGAAGGCAAAAGCCATGCTTTAAACTCTCGCATTAATGAAGGATAAATCTATTTAGGTATACTACTACTAGGTTGGTGTTTGCCCACTCATTCCCAATAGAACCACAATGCCCTTTATTTCTATGCCCCCCACTCCCACAGTCACACGCGAGAGTCACATTAGTGGGAGGGTGCACTGCCCACCTTGACCCACTGATAGCATGGGTAGTGCCCACCCTGACCGGGTCAGGGTGGGCATTGGTGCTCGACACAAAGGGTGCGAACCACCCTTTGGTTACACATTTTCCCAATCCTGCCCACCTACCCTCAAATTTTCCCTTTCTCTCTCTCTCTCTCTCTGGCCCTCCGCCTTCCCTACGAGGCACCATCACCGCCAATTGTATGCCGTGGTTGTGGTTGGGGGTCCCCTCCTCTCTCTCTCTCTCTCTATATATATATATATATATATATATATATATCCTTCCGCCCACCCTACGAGACTCCGTCGGTATTGGTGGTCCTCTCTCTCTCTCTCTCTCTCTCTCTCTCTCTCTCTCTCTCTCTCTCTCGGCTTCCATGATTGGCTTCCGATTTTCTACTCGGCTTCTATGATTGGCTTCCAAAACTTTATTCAGATGCACCAGTTGTACCCCGTCCTCCATATCGGTGAAACTTTCTCTTGGACCAATCTACGATCTCGCCCGTGCTACCGTCTGCTCGATCAAGTGCTCGTATCTTTGAATCTGTTGGTCTCTCTTAATGACATTTCATATTGTCTCCTTCCTTCATTCGTCTCGGATCATAGTCAGGTTGTTATCCGATGGGGACATGACTTCTCCGGCTATAAAACCTTCAAATTTGAGCAATGGTGGCTTAAGGAGGCAGGTTTCGAGTCGATCGTTCTGAAGTCTTGGAGTAAACCTTGTTATGCAACCCGGGTGGCATCCCGGTGTCTGGTTAAACTATTCTGCTTATCTAGTGATATCAAATCTTGACTTATTTTCAATAACATAAGCAAATTCCAAAATTTGGGAGAATGAGAGCGCAAATTGTCTTATATCCATCAGTCTCTCTTCGTTATGACCTCCCTGTCTGCATCCGATATTGAAATCCTCAATGCTAGATCGGCCAAGCTGACTTTGCTATTGCAATCTTGGTGACTGAAGGATGAGATTCACTGGAAACAGCGGTCTCCAGTGATATGGCTTAAGGCAGCTGACCGGAACACCAGGTTCTTACATTCCTTTGTCTCTCATAGGAATAGGAGACAAGCCATTCAATCTATATCCATCGAAGGTGTTTCCTACTCAGGCGACCAAGTCCTCCCAGCTGTTACCAATTATTTCACTAACCTGTATTCCTGCAGCCACTCGGCAGGTGGTTCTATGGGTCCTGCATTAGTCTTGTCCATGAATCAGGCTCTCTCCAAGTCGATGCAGGTGTCTTTCACCGAAGACGAAATCTTCTCGGCCGTGCGGGAGTTGTCTGGTTGGAAAGCTCAAGGATTTGATGGGTATCATGTGGATTTCTTTCGTATGTTTTGGCACTGTGTTAAGAGTGACATTTTTAGTGTCTTTGCTGAGTTCCATCGCAACGATCGTTTGCCGATTCACTCTCACTTGGCCATTGTTTCTCTTATTTCTAAGGATGCAGCCACATCAGACATCTCGTGGTTTTGCCCCATATCCGTGTTAAGGGGTTTATACCGCATTATCGCCAAGGTCATGACAAATAGGATGCGTTCAGTCACTTCTCGACATTTTTTGGATGCACAGTTCACCTTCGTCCCTCATAGACGACTGCAACATTCTTTCATTCTGGCCACAGAAGTGTTGCACTCTCTCAAGATCAACATGCGGCCTTTCTTCACTTTTAAGCTTGACTTCTATAAAGCCTACGACTTGGTTCATTGGTCTTTCTTTTTCCACATGCTGACAAATTTTGGCTTTGGTAGGCGTTTCTCTAGCTGGGTGTGTGAGCTGGTTACCAATGCCCAGTCCCAAATTCAGATCAATGGGGTACATGGCCAACAGTTCAAACTTGGTCGTGGTCTTCGATAAGGATGCCCTCTGTCTTCTTTACTCTTTAATATCATTTCTGAAGGCCTTGTGGTTTTGTTTAAGAGGAAAGTGGAGTGTAGTTTAATTGATTCTCTCGGTATCCAAAAGTTCCTGAGTCATATCCTTACCTACGCCGATGACATGATTATTTTCGGTAGGGCCTCCATCCAACAAATGTTAAGATTCAAGCTTATCCTTCTTTCTTTTCTATCGATGCCAGGTTTATTTACGAACAATGATAAGTGTTGTTTGTCCATGATCAA
Source organism: Nuphar pumila (assembly GCF_984573655.1). NCBI lineage: Eukaryota > Viridiplantae > Streptophyta > Magnoliopsida > Nymphaeales > Nymphaeaceae > Nuphar > Nuphar pumila. The sequence continues at coordinate 142,388,246 of NC_143252.1, read as the reverse complement.
TGCCCCAACGTCTATGATGGCCATGGTCCAGTGGATCTTCGGATGCGTTGTCTTGACAAACTCATTTTCTTACCTGAGTCTGTCGCTCCGGATCACGCATATCCTAACGACGGCCTAGAACACAACTCTTCAAAGGGTTCAAAACAAAATATCAGCCTAGAAAGCTTCATACCTTTCCATCGTTGGTAGACTTACTCTCATCAAGTATGTTTTAAATGCTATGCCAAAATTCTTTATGTCTATGTTCCTGATGCCTATGGGGGTCAGTAAGAAGCTCTCTCGGGTGTTGGCAAACTTCCTGTGGTCTGAGCGAGGTACCAACACCAAGCACCTCCTGGTGGGGTGAGAAACCCTAAGGCTTCCTCTGTATAAGGCGGGTTTGGGAGGTCCCGGATCCCAAGTTAAAGAGTATGATGCTCGTCGTGAAGCAAAGCTGGCTTGCGCACCAATCAGGGTCTCCGTGTGCAAGCGTTCTTCTCGCTAAAGACGGGGTTGTTGAATCGTTGTTTGGTGGTCATCGCGTGATTCGGCAAACCGTGTCGCAACTGCGTCGTTCGTGGATCAAAGCTTGGTCTGTTGTTCTTTCAAATGATGGCAATGATGGCCCACAATCCCAGTTCTTTGACCGCACCTTTGCTCCTAACAACTCTTTCCACACAAAAGCCTGCTACCTCTCTCTCCTTCCTTCGGGGGTGGACTGATTCCCTGTGCGCCTTATCTGGGGCAAGGGACTGACTCCTCGCTCACGCTTTCTGGCACGATTTATCTTACATGAATGAGTGCATATAAATAGCTTCCTCAAATCCATTGGCTTTCATCTTTCGAGTAAATGTGTGTTCTGCGAGGCAGCCGAAGAATCTGCATTTCATCTTTTTGGGAGTGCCCTGTTTTTTAAAACATCTTTAAGGTTGCCTGGAATAAGCCGGTTGTCAGCGTGCGACAAGAGTCGTTCGCTATCGACCTATTGTGGGGCCCTCAACCAGTTCGCAGTTGTAAAAAATGGTAGATTATTTGGCAAATGTGGCTACTCTTGTCCTGGTGGGCCGTTTGGATGACACGCAACAATGTCATTTTTTGGCAAGTTTCGGAAATTTTCAATAAATTAGCGAACTATATTTTGGCAGACGTGTATGTCATTCTACGCATTAGCCTCCCAGATCTTCAGCGCAATCTGCCACCCTGGCCCCCACCTGATCCAGGCTGAATCTCGTTGGTTTCCTGTGTCTTTGGTTTTTATATTTTGTTTTATGGGCTTTTAGGCTTCTCTGGGGCCTTTTTTGTGTTTTCGGAGGGTTCAATGTTGGTTGTACTTTTTTTGTAATGTTGATGGTTATAGTTCGTCTCTCTCTCTCTCTCTCTCTCCTTGATCGTCCGACTCTGCTAGGGTTTTGTATGTGTGTGTTTTCTTTTTCTTTAATTAGCATTAAGTATGAATAATGAATGTTTTTTTATAGAATATTAGAACTTTTATTTGTTTTTTAATTAGCATAAATCTATGAATTTTTTAAGGTTTTGGATTATTTTTTTTCCAAATTATATGATTATATAATGAAGGTTTTAGGTGTTTTTATCTGACATTATGTGAGATTCCATTAATAAATGCTTGCTTTTGGTTATCAAACCCATAAATCATTGATTTTTGTTAGGATTTATATCTTTTGTTTTGGTTTTTTAAATGACAAAAATATTTAATTAAGGTTTTGTTTTTTTTCAATTAGCATATCTACAGTGTGAAGTTTGTTAGGATTTAAGGTTTTTATTTGCTTTTTTTAGAATGAAGTAAATATTCAATATATGCTTTTAAGGTGTGTGTGTTTTTAGTTACCATTAGGCATAAATTTCTTAATATTATGTGGTTTGATTTTGGTTAGAATATTAAGGTTTTTTATTAATTATCATAACTACATAATTTACAATGTTTGTAGAGATTATGGTTTTGTTTTTTTTTAATTGACATAAATGTTTAATTATGGTTTAATGGGTTTTTTGTGTTTTTTTTCAATTATCATTAGGCATGGATATATGAATATTGTAAGATGTGATTTTGGTTAGAATATTAGTGTTTTTAATTACTTAGCATAAATTTATAATTTATGTTGTTTATAGTGATTAGATTTGATTTGTTTTTTTAGAATGATATAAATTTTTAGTTTATGACTTTAATGCTTTTGTGTTTTTTCTAATTACCATTCGACATGAATTCATGAATATTGTGTGACTTGATTTTTGTTGAAATATTAGGGTTTTTTTTATCTAGCATAAATGAACCATTTATTATGTTTGTAGAAAATAGAGTTTTGATTTAGTGTTTTGAAACATATTGTAAGTAATTTAATTACTCTAAAAAACATATTGTTAATAAAAAAATTTACTTTGTATTTGTGCCCAACCCCCTGTCAACAGTAACCAATCCTGACCTTTCTCCTGTTATTTACATTCAATGATTAGTGATGGGCTACAAAAGGGTTAATCATAATCGAACTGCATTTTGGTCCTCTCAAATACCTTACCTACTTCCCAATGATGAGATATGAATCCCACGGCTGCGATGGATATTATAAAAGAGAATGAAGTGAAAATATCAGGTGCAATATGATTGCACAAATATATGTGCATTAAGCACCTGATCACCCTCCATCTTGGGGACAGGCCTGTCAGTTGTGGGGCCAAAGTCTTGATAGAGGGCGATCAGGTGCTTAATGCACAAAATTTGTGCAATGTGATTGCACCCTATTCGGACTCGATCGAGAATGAGGGCCTATGAGGGTTATCATCTGGAACGGCATTAATGAGATGAATCCCACGGTTGAGACAAGTATTATCAGAGAATTAATTAGGTCATGATATATAGAACCTTATGAGGACCTGCTCTACACCCACCTTTCTCATATATCACGTTAATTTTCTTTTGAATGTGTAGCTAGCAGTGTTGTCAGTACCGTATCGGCCTGAATGGGCCGATACGTGTTGTATCCAGAAAATCAATATGATAAAAAGTAGATTAAATTATTTTTTTAATATTATTTAAATAGCTGTAGCATGTGTTACGTTCAGCTTGACTTCTGATTGACATGTAATATTTTTTAATTATTTTTTGGCCGATTAAAAATGATTCACTTGATAATATATAGATATCAGAGCCTATTCACCTGAATCCTTGGCTAAATGATACAGTTCTGATTCCGATACTGACAACACTGGAGAATAAGGGGTAGGTGTGTCATTATCAATCCATGATTGATGGTCCATTGTAGGGGTGTGAGTGGGTCTAACCTTCAACAGAACCCCGGAGAGTCCAGTCCCGCATCCAACTAATTTAAGGTGCTGGTACCAGTTGTGGACACGAGTCCTACTGAAGGAGTAAAAACCATACCCAAGTGTTCTAAGGATTACATAAACCAGACTCAGTATATACAAGATAAAATAATATTTTTATGTTTTTTTACATTGAAAACTTGTAGATCGACTGGAGTAAAATTTCATAAACCATACCTAACTTGGTATACTGATTGTACTTATGGGTTTGACTCGAATTCTTCATCAGACCTATCCTTTATCAAAACCTTCTTTTATGACGAAGAAATGCTCACGAAGGACTGAATCGCTTAATGGGCCTGCCCATCTGCAAGGTAAAACTCGTGATGTACGTTGGTGATCACTTTCATGAGCTGCCCCTACTGGATGAGCGAAACCCTTGTGGTCCAGTAACCATATCAATTGTTTATACTATTCCAAGCACATTTTAATATGGCCAAAAAGATAATTGAGGTAATCACGGCAATCAGATGGCAGTGGACTGAGGGAAACGGCCCCGCCCTGCTTTGTCCCATTTTCAATCCCTGTTAAAAAAAATTATTATTATATCCTTATACATATTATATATATATATATATATATATATATATATATATATCATATATAAAACTCTTTTTTGAATCTCTTCTCTTTCCTTCTTCTCCTTCTTCTAATAAGCTGCATGAGCTCCCATTTCTCTCTTTTCTTCCTCTTATGGCAGAAGGCTGGCCCTGCTCAGCGTTGCCCCATTTAGACCGGGAATGGAGGACTTGAAATGAGGAATGGACGGAGGATGGAGGTTAAAATCAAAACCTGTGCAAGAAGGGAGGGCAAAATTTTAAGACGGGACAGGGGGTAGAGACCTTGTCCCTTGCCCAAGTCCACTGTCATCCCCTGGCCTACATGGAACCTTATTTTGTATTGAAGTTTATGTGTTTGTAAAAGAGCGGACTCGGGTTGAAGTGTGTGCTGTTATGCTCCGAATCACCGAGGATGGTTCTTTCGATTACAACCTCCTGCTTTCAGTTGTTTTTGGTATATCTCAAAAAACAGGATGTCTATATATCTCAAAAAATCTGTAATATGTTTGAATATGTTGTTTTTGTGCAAACTACCATTCTTAATTCTGGCTCCATAGAGCTCTTTTGTATACCTGAAAAGAGTTGGAGTAGAGACTCATCCATTGGAGAAATCACTTCAACCCAAGAGTTGTGACTCGATGTTAAGACCTGTAACTATGTTTTCTTGTTAATTGATTATCTTTCTGTTTAAGTGTGTTTAACTGTTACATGTCTTAACCGTTAATACCGTTTGAGAGAGAGAGAGAGAGAGAGCAACCAAAGGAGTGGCCTTCCAACTGTCCTCCTATGGCCACGACCTTACACTTTGCAGTAGTAGGCCCATATGCCATATGCTAATGACATTTTATAATAATTACATCTCAAAGTTAAAGATTATTTCAACCTGCTGTTCCTTAAATGGTTCCATGGAAAATCTGAGTTTGTGATATATCAGAAGATAAATACAATAGGCCCTCTTTTGCAATAATAAGAATGACAGTAGCTTTCTGAGGTGAGCCACGTAAGGCAGGGTAGCCGTGGGGCACGCGGGCAGGTTATATGTTCCCTACTGTAGCTGCAGTGCATGTTCCTGGGTCTCCACTGAGCACCGTGTGCCGCTCAGTGGAGTGTACGGGAGAGGCCTACAGTGCGTGGTCCAGGGTGCACACTCAACACCCTCTAGAGGGGCACCACCCAATGTTTTTCTCGCTTAGGCAAGGGTTGTTCATCATCAAAGACATGGTGGGGCCGTTAGTTGGAAATAACATGCCTTGACAGTGACAGATGCCTGCTGCATGCACTTTCCTCCAATATTCCATGACTTGGTAACTCCAAAAATACCCGAGTAGATCTGTTCATCTGCCAAATCACAGATCCCATTATATCGTCGTCGTCCATTCAAGAGATCAACTGCTGCTAGTAGAGCCGCGCTAGAAAAAGATGTCATGCGGGCCATGTTTGTTTGCACAATGAAATGTTGTGATGAAGGGAACCAACAGCTCAGAACACCAAAGATCTGTGATTTGGCAAATGAACTGGGATGCAAATGGGTCGGATACAGGATAGAGGTTTTGCAATTTTTTGCTGTTTGGGATCTAATTTCTATTCGAATCCCTACATATTTAGCTGTTCCGGATCCAAACCGTTTGCATCCCTAAGATGAACTGGTCTGCTCTCCAAAACTGCTGATGATCTCATGACAGATGCTAACTTGTTTTTTTTTTCTTTTTTGAAACAATGAAAGAGTTGATTACCTAATTAGGGCATATGATTCCAAACCATAAGTTGGAATCACACGAAAAGCGTGTAAAATGTCTCGAAATAAGATTTTCGATCTCACCTTCCCATTTTCTCATGTTTTCTTGCACGTGAAAATTGGGACAAACCAGAATCTTTCTTTCTGAAATTAATACAAGTAGAATACATGGAGAAAGTGGCACATGGAAAATTTCTTTATCATGCAAAATGGAACACTGTGGTCGGCAGCACATTTTTTTCAAGTCAGGATCAGGTGATATCACATTGCACATACGCAATGTGATGCTACACCTGATCACCCTCCATCTTCTTTTGTACAGCCCGTTGGAGTAGGGCCCAACAGCAGATGGATGGTGATCAGCCTCCCAACCCTCAAGTTGATAAACAAAACCATTTGTCAAGAACGCCGTTGCAATCACATGGCATAAAATTTGTGCATTAAGCACCTGATTGCCCTCCATCAAGCCTTGGCCCCCACAACTGACAGGCCTGTACCAAAGATGGAGGTTGATCATGTGCTTAATGCACAAATATTTGTCCAATTATATTGCAGCTGATCTTTTCACATGAAAATGACAGGAAATTAGTGGGTAATTAAAAATGAGATTAGTACTTTAATGTTTATTTAAATGTGGACACGTGTAAACATGTTCATGGACTGAATGGAGTTGGTCATGTCTGACTTTTCAACCTGGCGTAAGAAGTCAAGGGCTTAGCCAATGCGAGAAAGAGCAGTGGGCTCGCGAGACACATGCTTGGAAAGTTAGTGGGTCCACATATTGCACTGAGCTGAGTGTTGATCAAATGCATTTGGCTAACTAAGGCTTAGGGATGGCAGTGGACCGGGAGGACCCGTTTGGAACAGAGATGGAGGACATAAAATCAAAACCCGTGCATGGACTTACGCTTTCCCCCCACCCTGCCTCATCCCCATCCCGATTTTTGCCCTGCCCCACCTCGCCCTGTTTGGATCGGGTATGGAGGTTAAAATCAAAACCCGTATGAGGATGAAGGGCAGGATTTTGAGATTGGGCAGGGGTGGAGACCTTGTCCTCCGCCGCTTCATTGCCATCCCTACTAAGGCTTCCTTGATGCCTGATTGAGTAACCAAGCAGATCTAGTGTTCGGGGCAGAACAAAACAATTAATGTGTTAATGTCACGTTAAAATTTCAATATTTTCAAAACAAATGATATTTGAAAAGATAGTGTTTTTCACGACAGAATGATGGCTATTGAAAATATCGCGTTAAAATCATGACATTTTTCAAATGTCGGCAATATTATTGACTATGCCTGCAAGAGTCAGCCAAGGAAGGCGAGAACCCTTTTTTTTCTTTGTGTCTTGTTTTTTTTTTTTTTTTTTAAAAATGAACTTGTGAGTCAAACCTACATCATGTGTCCTCCTGTCCACATATCTTTGTAACGTGGACAATCGTCATCACGCTTACCAATCCTATTTTACAAGCTGAGTTCAATTGGATACACCATAAGAAAAACCATACCCGGATCCTCTAAAGATTACATGAACCAGACCCCCGGACCATACGCGGTAAAATAATATTTTTTTATCTCTTTTACATTGAAAATTTGTGGATCTTAGTTGGAACTCGGGTCAGGCCCAGGTCTGGTATGAAATTTTACAAACCAGGCCCAGCTTCATATATTAATCGGACCCGGTTTTTAATTGGGCCTTCTTATTTATCAGCAAACCCTGACCTACCTATAGGGTGAACCCAATTTGGCTCCCTCTTGTAAGCTGAACCTTTTCAAACTAAGCAGTTAATAAGGGGAGGGGGACAGACAATAATACTGAGAAAACAATAACAAGGCTGAAGCATCATAGTAAGGGAGGCAGATACTGTGGGTCCTAAATGCTCTCACACTGGGCTCGTGAATTGTCAAGTGGGCCTAATTGGTACGAATTGTCTAAGAGCATTGGTGTTACTTGATAATTATTACCTCTAAAAAGTGCGTGCAGACTATGACAGGCAACTTCAAAATTTTAAGAGTTCATCTTTGTTCATTGGGGACCTCACGACTGAAAAATTGAATCATTTTACTTGTAAAATGGATGTGTCTTTTTTTACTCCAACTGCATTCGTAGGGCCGTTTGGAAGATGTAGAAAAAGTGATGCAAAATAGAAAACCATACCAACCCTTCCAAACCAGTGAGACTTTTTTGCGAGAGAGTTTTTTCTAAAAAAGTTACACTTTTTGATAAGAAACATCCTCCGTGAAGGGTGGAAGAATGTTTTCTAAGAAGAGAATTTGTTTTCACTCTCCACCACCCATCTCACCGTCACCACCACCACTCTCTTCTCTCTCATTTTTTCACATTTTCCCACTCTGTTTTTCTCATGCTACACAAACCAGCGAAAAAACCTTTTTTTGGAAAAAAATTCTTATAAAAAACTCTCATAGGCAAAACTTTCTTTTTCTATGAGAGTTTTTCTCTCTTCCAAGTGTGCCCTTAATGTAGAGATTCATAAGATCGTTCTTAGAACCTATATATTTGATAATCAAAGCTAAAGTTACACTAGAATATCTAGGAATGTCGAAAAATAAAGAGGACATTCAAAAGAAACTCTAGAATTAACTAACTTTTAACAAAACTAGAAATCAATCCATAATCCAACTCTGAATAAAACCTCCTGAATCTCTCGTATCTACCTATAAATTAAGGCTTCTTAATTCTAAACCAAACAAAATACTTATTCTGAAAACTTTCCCAACAAACCAAGCGGAACATAAACAGTCATATAACCCATATTCCATCTCACCACAAACAAACTGTGAAGCTAAACTTGCTTTAAAGGGCGTATACAAGGTTGTCCCAGGTAACAAAAACTCTGTTTAAAACAAGTTCTCAATAAAACTTTAAAAAAAACAACAACAATTGAAACTTATCTTTTTCAAAATTGGCAAAAAAACGTTCTTCTTTTGAGAGAAACATTTAGAATAGGAAAACTTATATTTAAGTAAAATATATTTAAAAAAACTCAATTAAGGATCCAATTAGATCGGATCTTGGGTTTGGATCATAATGATTATTGAATTTGAATCTCGTTGTTCTTATATTCTATATAACTTATTTTTAATAAAAAATTCTCATATACATGTCTATTTTTTCCTTGTTTTTGTAAAATTAAAACAGATTTGAACATGTATGTATTGTTTGCTAACTTTTTTGGACGCTGTCTGCTACACCTGCCCAGCTCTTTCCCACCTACCCCCTGTCATTCTCTCTATATATAATATGAGAACTAATGTGTGAACCGTGATTTACATGAATTTTTTTTTCTTTTCTCTTGAATCTAATCATACGGATATGATCTATGCTAGATTTTTTTAACGCTTTAAAATCAATGGCACATAATCTTCATAAATATTCAAGCATTCAAAAAATATGTTTTTCATCAAAAAATGAACGATCCTGTGGTTGGATTTACAGAAAGTGTTGAAAATGCTCATATTTCTAGATCTCATATTTCAGTTTTCATATTGTAGACTATATATATTTTTTATTTATATATGGTTGGATTTACAGAAAAAATATTAAAAATGCACATATTTCTAGATCTCATATTTCAGTTTTCATATTCTAGACCATATATATATATATATATATATATATATATATATATATATATATATATATATATATATATATATATATATATATATATATATATATATACCTTGCTTGAAACTTTGAAAGTTGCCTCTATAGCAGCCTCCAACGGGCCATGTCATAGTCATAAATGGTACTCGTAAACACACCAACTTTAAATCAAACTAAAAGTATCATTGATGGCCGATTTACCACAAAAGAACATGGCGGTCACACACCCCAAATAATGAATTTTACCACAAAAAACAATGAGAAAGAGACAAACTTTGCACCAAGCAAGAAAAAAGGGAGATAAAAAATGACCCAAAAATGACATGTTTTTTTTTACGTACAGCTGTGTCCGTGAAAAAAAATATCCAAAATTTAGAGAGACGTGTAAAACACAAAATTGAGAGAGAGAGAGAGAGAGAAATGGGTTGAACAAATAAATGCTATTGAGATCAAACAAATGTTATAATTGATAGCCAATTTACAACAAAAGAATATGGAACTCTAAATTGTAAGAATCACACAAACCCATGTAACGAATTTTAGCACATAAAAGAACATATTAAAAAGAGAAAAAACCTTACCCCCCAAGAAAAAAAAGTGTTCTAGAGATCACACATCATGTTTTTTACATACACTTGAAGCTATGGAAACAAAACCCAATCACTCTTCCTTCTTTCTCCATTAGAGACGTGTAAAACACATAAATCTAGAGAGAGAGAGAGAGAGAGATCATGAACGGGTGAATAAGCCGAGCGCACCGACCGTGCCGGATCCGAACCCGAGGCAGCCCAAGAGGCCCCTCCTGTACGGTAGGAAGGTCCGCCTCTTTAGCTCCTCCGACACCGCCCGGTTGGCCGCGTAGTGGAGCTCGTGCGGCGACCTCCTCCCGCTGCCGGCCGGGCTCCCCGTCGACCGGAAGCTCAAGTTCTTCGCGTCCGACTTTTTCGCCCTCCCCTCCGACGCGCTCCTGAACAGCAGGTCCTTCAGGCTCCACCTCTTGCTTCCCTTCGACGACGATGCCTTCAGCCCCTCCGGCTCTTCTCCGGCGCCGAAAAATCCGGTCCGCAGCGGCGACAGTGAGCGGGTGCGCGTCCTCCGACCGCGCTCCTTCCGGCCCTCAGCCTTCCGAGTCTCCTCCACCGCCGCCATGAACGGATCGAAATCGTCGGCCGGCGACCGACGGGAAGGAGGGGCGGAGACCTCAGGCAGCTGCAGCCTCGACGGGGGCTTGAGCGGCCGTATCTTGCCCTCGTGGAAGAGCTCGTCGGCCGTGGAGATCGCCAGTTTCTCAGCGAATAGGCAGTTGAACTCGAACTCGAAGTCGTCGGGGACGGGCTCGTCCTTGGAGGCTTTGGGCCTACCTGGGGAGTCCTCCCAGAGGAAGGGCACGACGGCGGAGTGGGCTCGGCTCGGGCTGGTGGGCGCGCTGAAGTAGAACACGCCGCCGACCCCGCCCCGGCGCGCCGGGCTCGACGGCGCCGTGGTGAAGGGGGACGAGCACGCGCTGCCGTCGAACTGGAAGCCCGTTGGGGGAGGCACTGGCCGGACGACTTCCATACTTTTTCCTCGCCGGAATCCGGTGGCTCTCGGTGGGCTGGTTTCTTTTCTACCTGTCCTTAGAGAGAGAGAGAGGAAGAGAGGGTGGTGGGGATTTAACGGTAGGCAGAGAGAGAGAGAGAGAGAGGAAGAAGAACAAGAAAGAAGAGAGAAAGTGCGAAGCTTGACCGCGGCGCCTCCTTAAGAAACTTCTTTATGCATTCCCCACGTGCTCGCCTTGGTTGAAGAGATCGGATCCTATTGTAGGACATATGATGGAAATCCATCATATGTCGATCCTAGCCGTCCAGATACATGGTTGGACGGCTTGAATCTAACGTGTGATACACGACATCATATGTCATAGGATGGACTAAAGGATTGCCATCGGGCCATGTATTCAACGAGTTGTCAGGTGGGGGTGTAAATGGATCCGATGGAGTTGTAATTGTTTTGTTCTGCCCCAAACACTAAGATCTGCTTGGTTACTCAACCAGGCAGTCGACCAGGGTGGGGGACAAACAGATGAACTGCGATTTTATATATTTTTATTATATTATAAAATAGAAACAACATTAAACTTTGTTATTTATATTATTGTAAATGAAGTTATAATTTAATTGATGTTTAACATTATTTAACTGGTTTGAATTATATATACATGTGTGTTTTATGTGCGTAATTATGTATATAATAGGTGACACTTTGTTGAATTCAAGTTTGAAATGTGTTTAGATTGAAGATTGAATTATATATATATAACTGGTACTTTGCTGAATTAAAGTTTAAAATGTGTTTGAATTGAAAATTGAATTATATATATAAAGGTAATTATGTTACGTAGAAGTTTGAAATAAAAATTGAATTATATATATAATTGATGACTATGTTGAAATAAAGTTTGAATTCTGTATATTCTTAATTTGAAATGAAGTTTAAAGTGTATTTGAAATGAAGATTGAATTTTGTAAAAACAAAAACAAATTCTGTTTGAAATAAAGTTTAAAACATGTTGGAATTAAAGATTGAATTGTTTGAATTTCTTCCAAATATGTGAATTTTCTATGCAAATTTTCATACATACATGCAAGTTTCCTTCAAAATAAGAGAATTTTCTTTTTATGTGCAAAATTTTGCAAAAATATGAGAAATTAACACATACAAAACTTGTGAATTTTCTCTTAAATTTATAAATTTCCAACTAAATATGTGAACTTCCTCTACAAATTCACACATAAACGAATTTTTTTCTTATATGCAAAATTTCACAAAATGATATGAAATTCACACGTACACAGAGCATATCACATGTATACAAAACATGTGATTTTTTCCTATATTTATGAATTTCTAACTAAATATACGAATTTCCTACTTATGTATAAAATTTTATCAAATATATAATATTTTTACTTTAAATTTTATTGTTAAAACCATATCCATCTATTTAATAATTTTATAATACATACAAATAAAATTGAAATTTACAACTAAAATTCACCCACAAACATAACTGAACTACGGATTCTATCAACTTAATATGCAAAATTACAAGTAAGATTTTAAATACAACCATGAATCAACTTTATATCCAAATGATATCCAAGTTTTTCTTCATTATGTCAAAATTACATCCATGTTTTTATTGTCAAAATATAATATAAATAACCATCAATATATACTATCCATGATTGTCCATAGTATAGCTAACTTCTTCTCGACATTTGACACCTCATCGTCTCATGCCCTCTCTTTCTTCCCCTCAACCATCTCTTTGACCCACGGTAAACGGACCTTATTCATCTCACACTTCTATAATTTCATCATACGCTTTCTATAAATAGACATATTATTCTGAAAAAGGGTTATTAAAAAACAACTAACAATAACTTACATTAAAAAAATATATACCTATAATAAAATATGACATATAACATACCTGCATGAAATTTAATTATACGCCTAAGCGCAAGTATTGCATGTACGTTAGGATTGCACAATCATATATATAATAATCATATACCAAGTCAATATCAAGTACATATACGAATTGAGTTGATAAATATGTGCAAAGTAATTATGAATTCATTTACTTGAGAATATCTTATACAACATCTTCCATTCTCAACATCAATTGAAATTGAATATCAACACGTACAAGTAAGTATCATTAGTAGTACACACACAACTCAGGTCGTTAATAATTATAACTCAGCTACCTCAATTGTGTCATTCCTTGGGGGTTAGGATAGGGTGGTGTTAAGGTCGATGAACTGATATTGCATGCCTTTCTTGTGCCATGTCTATATAACGTTGTTGTCAAGTGAAGCATGTTGATTCTCTGGGGGCAAGTGGTAAGCCAACAAGCTTTTACAATGCCAGGACAATGACTGTATCTATTGCAGGCAAAGCCAACATGGCTAGGTCTTTGATCCTATTGGTGGTTTCTCGGTGTAACATTTTAGAAGTTATTAAGCATACTTCTGGCACATGAGTTGGTTGATTCTATGCTCTCCAGCAAGAAAAAAGAGGTCATCTTTAAAACAGATTTGGCAAAAGCTTTTGACCATATTGATTGGGATTTTCTTTAAGATACCCTACTTGTCTTCGGTTTTGATAAGAGTTGGATAAATACAATCATTACCCGTGTAAGGACCCCTATTGATGTATTCACAAAATCAAAATCAGAATACAAATATGTATCGATAGACGTCATGATGCAACGTGCAGGTGCTCGGTGTTCTCCTCAGCCTATTAACGCCCACGATGAGCCCAAGCCTTCAAGTCGAGGGTGAACAGGACCTTAAACCCAAATTAAAACTTCTAGAATGTGGGCAATAGGTTGTTTGTTGCTCTCATCATACAACCCAACCTCTCCTTTTATAATGGGAGATATAGGGGTGGTTATTGAGTGTGGTCTCTCCACATTCACGTAACCTCCACCCCACTAACACCCATAAACTGCCCACTAACGGTCCACTAACCATGGTGTCAAACTGGGTCACCTTATGGGTTGGATCCAAATCTGAAATGTTCAACATGATCCCACTTGACCTATTGAAACTAAAAGTGTACTAAATCAAGGTTTATATCGTTATCTCGGTTTAATTCTTCATGTGGGTTCATATGCTATCTTGTATCACAAGAATGAATCATATGAGTCATGGAGATGAACACCTCTTTATGAAATGTCATATTTTTATATACTACAATACAATTCATTTTCAGTGCTTTTGCATGTTAAGATTACCTTTATGAATGGGTTGGTCTCTAACCCATTCTATTGGTCCTTTAATATTGTTATTCTACTATTCTCTCTAACCAAATGAGAGATCCTTTATGCAAAATCAATAATACACAAAACCATAGAGAATCAATTTATTTTCACAAATACAATCACATAATGTATTGTTATACATCAAAAGAAATAAAAAAAGACCCATCCCCTTTACATGTTGAGAACACAATCTCGGTGTTAGCCCTTTAGTAAGGGGATCTAAAGTCATTTTTTTGTACCAACTGTATCAATACCTACCAGATGATTCTCAGTCCTTTATTTAACAATAAAGTTTTTTAACTCTATGTGTCGACACGAGGTTGAGATCTTGTTGTTATTAGAGAAGGACACAACTGCTTCATTATCACAAAAGATCTTTAGTAGTCTCTCAATAGAGTCCACAATTTCAATACCCATAATGAAGTTTCTTATCCAAATGCCCTGAGACGAAGTCTCGTATAGAGCAATAAATTTTGCCTTCAAGGTATGAGCAACAATTGTAGACTGTTTTCCACTTCTTCATGAGACAACACCACTTTCTAGTAGGAAGATGTATCCAGTAGTGGTGTAACGCTCCAAAAATCATGAACTTGTAACCTTTAAAAAAAAAATTGAAAGCTTGGAAATCATTCGTTTATCAGAGTTTTAAATAGCAGTTCAACGAAAAATGATATTTGAAATAGCAAGTCAATAGACCTTAGGCACATTACAACGTAAACTTTTCTTCACAAACAGATTTAGAATCCGTACATTTAAAAAACCAAATAGATTATGAAAATGCAATTTTTAATAGTTTAAGACTTGTACAAAGAAGAGATTTTCAAGAAAACCTTTATGCAATTTTATCGAAATGTCCTCAGGTGCAAAATGTTAGGGAAAGAGTCTCATTTTGATCTCATCACGCCATCGTGTCATCGCAATCCGTACAGACCCAATCATCATCTATGCCTATAAAATAGGTTAATTCCACGAAAAACTCGTAGGTGCACAAGTGAGACAATATGAAACTAATGTGCAATACTCTAAAACAAGTATGATTTTACTTAAGGAGTAAGTCACCTTTAGCATGAGCAATAAATTATACAAATAAACAAGTATCTCTAATATGATCAATTGAGTTAAGCAACTGAGCAATTAACTATCAAAAGGTAAGAGTTCATCCATCACAAGATATACACAGTTTTATGACATGTAGATACATTAATCATAAGATGCACAATAAGTAGTTTTATAAATTAGCAGATGTAAGTTGTAAGCAATCACACGACAATAATTACATTAGTCATAAGATGTGAACAATTCATAGATTATGAGTTGTAAGCAATTGCACAACAAATAATTCCATCAATAATAAGGTATAGACAGTGTGTAAATTATAAACTGTAAGCAATTGCACAACAATCAATTGCATTAGCCATAAGATATGAACAATTCGTACATTACGAGCTGTAAGCAATTGCATAACAAGCAAATTTTATTAATCATAAGAGACTCGATCCAACAAGTGTTATGAACAAGATATTTATTGTTTCGAGATTAGCCAGCCTTGCGGGTACGCACAAGGCACAACATGTAAAAACAACTGAGATTAATCTGGGGGTTTATTATTCCATGTATTTTAGATACCTCAGGTAGCTAGCTAAGTCTGCCCATAAGGAGACGGTCAATGACCGAGAGAGAATTTCTGAAAGGCCACTCGTTCAAAGGATGCATCCAACTTCTACAAAAGTGCCTGAAGATACCTTTTGTAGCCCATTTTTTCTAACTTCGATGACTAGAGAAGCCGAATTCTTTGCCCGTAATAGCCATTAATGGTCTATCCATTAAAGTTTTGTACCATCCATACTCTCTCTTGATGAACCGTAGCGAACTGGCACAATGGGGGTTTCTTAACCGCCACCTCATTCTACATGCTCTTGTCCATTAGACTCACTCGAGCATCTTGCCTGTGAAGGCGCATAGTCACTATTTTGTGAATTTCAACATTTGTGCCTATTGCACGTTACGAGGTTTTATCAACCTCACAAGATACTCATCGTCCTTGTCCAAAGGTACGACTATGATGGTAGATAAGGGTTACTCAAAAGTATCCCACCATAGAGTAAGTCCATGCATGTCTACACTCAAGAAAATCCAAAATCCCCATAGGAAAACATTTTCTCGAGATTAAGGCACTAGTACCCAATTTTGCATGTTGTCGAAAAGAGTGAACATTAGTATGTGCGCTTGCATGCCCTGCAAGGTTTGCCTTGGAAGAATCACAAGAAGCAAATCCTCACATCATGGGTGGTAGCTCAAAACAGTAGTAACAGAACCCAAAAACATAATAACATCATCTAACGATTATCATACTGTAATGCAGTGGCGGAGCCAGAAGTTTTTCGTTGGGTGGGCAGACTTCGGGTCTCGGGGACAATGCTATGATCTTGAAGGACGAGCCTGCTAGGAAGGGATCAATAAGGAACTATTTGAACGTGTTCGATTTTTCAATTCAAATTTAGTAGCATTCCTCATTAACTAGATTTATTAGCTATGTAACTGAAATACAAGAATGAAGGATACAGAGTCCTATGGTAATACGATAAACAACAATTTGTCCCCTAATAACCAAAATGTTTAAAACTAACCTTTACTCGTTTATACCCACTAAAAGTGAACCTCTTCAATTATGTGTTTTCTCTCACAGACAAAGATAAAGAAACCACAATCCATATATGAGTCTTGTTCACTTACCAAAGCCCAAACATGATATAGAATTCAACCATAATTTTTGGATTTTTAATATCCAAAAACAAAAAACTATACTCATATATGTCACAACAATATTCACATTGAAATCTCTGAAATTGTTACCCCAAAATGAACTATAGAGACAAATGGATTAAAGAAAAGTGAGAAGGGTTTACCTTGAACTCCCGGAGGCGGTTTCACCATCGAAACAACAGTCAAATTGTTGTTGTTGGGAAAACCAGCAGACGACAGGGAGGCAGAATGTTGCACAAAATCATCCATCTTTTCGTCGTCGCCGATGCTTATGGTGTCTTTTTCTTCCCTTTTTGAGTGTAGAGATAGAATCATAAACTACAACATCATTCTTTTGAGAGCATAGATTGATCTGGAATCGGTCAACTATGTTGTATATTAGAAAACGTTAATGCAAATTATCGTTTTGTTTTTTGTTCCCTTTGCTTGTTGCTCTGGTTGCAAATATGCAATTGCGATGATGATTTTTTTTAGCCAGCTGTAGGCTTGAAAGAGAGAACGCTCTCAACAACTCATTGCTCTCACGTCCTATTTAATGAGAATTTCCCCCAAAATCATCTGCACTAATTTTAGTTCTTAAATGCTCTTTGATTCTGTAGTGATTGAGACTTCGACGTTTGGGTCCTATCTAGATAGTTGTATCATTATTCATAAAATCACATTCGTGAGATTATTTCAGCTGGTCAGGTTTTCAATTACATCCATAACCTTGCGAAAAATATCAAAACAATTGCCTTACTGTGAATTGCTAAGCCTTACAAACAAAATGGTCTGGTTCCCTCAACACGTCTTTTAAAATCAAGTTCACGTTAGCTGTTTGTTGCCATGTTTGAAGTTCTCACTGTTCTCCCCAAAATCTCCACCTCTTTTGAACCATTTCACGGTTTGCCTGATTTTTGTATAACTGGCAACATGTCACCATAGACTTCAGTTTTTGGGTCGGTATGTGTGTGCACACCCTTAAAAGTTGTTGTATATTTTACCCAAAATGACTTAGATGATTCTCACTTTTGGCACCAAACTTTGTTTTGAACGAGACTAGATAAATATGTCAAACATTGCCAATTCACTACTCAAAATATGTGAAACATGGGCACTTGATTTTTTTCACCATCAATTTTTATCATCTTTTTTTCTTTTCTACCCATTTAGGATAAGGGGCAATCCTGAAACTTTATTTTCGCCCATAATATGCTGTGGACATACAAGATTGAGAGGGTTTTTCACCATCAATTTTTGTCATCTCTTGATCAGCTTCTTTTCTACCCATTCAGGATAAAGGGCAATCTTGAAACATTATTTTCGCCCAAAACATCCTGCGGACATACAAGATTGAGAGGGTTTTTCACCATCAATTTTTGTCATCTCTTGATCAGCTTCTTTTCTCCCTATTCAGGATAAGAGATAATCCTGAACAATGCAACTCTGTTCGAATTTTCATCATGGAGTCTTCAGAAAATTGGCAATCTTCAGATTCAGTTTACAATTTTTACCGATCTTTCCCAAAATTCGATCTCAGATCAAATCCTTTTTCAAAATACAGTGCTCGCACTGGTCATATTCAAAATTTTCAATCAAATCATTTCCTAAACCCAGTCCTCGCGCTGGTCGTTTCTTTTTAAGTTACCCAACCTCCGAGTTGGAATAATTCTACTTTGAAGATTTGAGTTCTGACTCAGACCTTCTTTCAAGTTAATCTAATTCTTATTTGAAGATCCGAGTTCCGACTCAAACCTTCTTTCAACTTAATCTAATTTTTCTTAGAAGATCCGAGTTTCGACTAAGGCCTTTTTTCAAGTTAATCAAATTCTCCTTTGAAGATCCAAGTTTTGACTCAGACCTTCTTTTAAGTTAACCTAATTCTCCTTTAAAGATCCGAGTTCCGACTCAGACCTTCTTTCAAGTTAATATAATCCTCCTTAAAGATCTGAATTTTGATTCAGACGATCTTTCAAAAATGAGTTCTGACTCGAACAATTTCTTCCAAAATCGAGTTCCGACTTGAATTTTCCTTCAAAAATGAGTTCTGACTCTGATGGTTTCCTTCAAAAATGAGTTTCGACTCGGACGATCTCCTTCAAAAAATGAGTTTTGACTCGAACGATCTTTTTCAAAAACGAGTTTCGACTTAGACTTTCTCTTTTAAAACCGAGTTCTGACTTGGACGATCTTTTTTCAAAAATGAGTTCTGACTCGAACAATCTTTTTCAAAAACCAACTACATTTGTGGCCATGTAATTGTTGATAGTTTGACCCTTTTGTTGCCTAACAAGATAATAACTTGGTCTTGTAATTGTAACCTGAAAAAATTAAGCGCCATGTAATTGTTGCATGAAAAAATCAGACGCCATATCAGTTATCACCTGAAAAAATCAGGCATGGAATTGAAAAAATAGGCGCCTAATTTTTTAGGTGACAAAGGGCAAAAGTGTTAAGTAAACAGTAAATTAGTCATGCTTGTTATATTTTCTAACTTGCGGTTAGCAATGGTTTTTTCAATAAAAATGAGGGCCATCTAAGCCATTGTCCCTATTATTTTAAATATTCAATTACTTTTACAAGTAAATTACCTGTTGTTTTAAAAGAAAAAGTTCAACATTATTTTTTTAAATTGTGATTTTGATAATTTTAATATATTAAAATGTGATCTTTTTGAAATAATTCTATAGTTTTGAAAGTGTTGCCACCTTTTAGGGTGTTTTTATCATTTGAGTTAATTCAACAAAACAAACATTCATATAACGAATTTAAAGTGAGATTAACAAACACAACACACATATACTATATATGAAAACCTACAAAATGGGCACAATGCTAAACAAAACATGTTATTGGATTTTTAGTGTTTTTTCGAAATTTTGACCACACAGGTGTGATATGTATGCTTGTTTTTATGGGAATTACTTCTTGGAAAATTTGATTCTGATGCGTGGATAAGTTTTTGTA
The DNA here is from genome assembly GCF_984573655.1 of Nuphar pumila. NCBI lineage: Eukaryota > Viridiplantae > Streptophyta > Magnoliopsida > Nymphaeales > Nymphaeaceae > Nuphar > Nuphar pumila. The sequence continues at coordinate 142,368,489 of NC_143252.1, read as the reverse complement.
TGGTTTCAAAAATCAATGGTCTACAATTTTCATAACTTTTTGAGGCTCCAGATGCCATTTTTTTCATTCAAAATGCATGACCCAAGTATTGATTTATAGTAAATCAATCATGCTGAACACAACCAACAGGGGCTCCGCTTGTCTGGTAAGAGTCTATTGCATGTTACCTTTGTGTTGGGACGTTGCAAGTTTGAATCCCAATGGTATCATTGGTCTACCTAAACCCAGCTTGCCTTTCAAAAAAAAATCATGTTGGCATGTTTCATTTAGCACTGTACCCATTTTGTAGGTTTGCATTTCATATATATATATATATATATATGTGAGTGATTGGTAGCTGCTCACATGTTAAGTGCTAAATGAGTGTGCTAAATGGGGTTTTCAGTTATTTTTTATTTTATTTATAAATTCTCACTGTACAAATAATAGGGATCAGCTCTTGAAGCATTCGAATTCTGACACATTGGTGAGTTTTTATATATAAGGTTCGAAAAATCAACGGTTCAAAATCTTTGTAAATTTTTGAGGCTCTAAATATAAAAAAATTCATCGAAAATACATGATCCAAGTGTGGATTCCTTGTAAATCAACCATGCCCAAGACATTTATGGGGTTGGAACTGAGAAAAAACACCCGAAGGACAGAAAAACTCAATTAGCACGTATCATTTAGCATCTAACGTGTGAGCAGTTACCAATTTCTCTCTCTATATAATATATATGTATATATATATATATAGTTATGATATGGTGCTCCTAGAGTACCTACTCTCTCTTATTAGCCGTTGGATCTTTTGAGATCCAATGACGGTGATGCATGAAAAATATAACTGATCTCACTTTAAATATGCATGCAATACCTTAAATGACTCTCTCTCTATCCTTTCCCATGCAACAACCTTAAAATTTCTCTCTTTCTCGTATTTTCCCATGCAACCTTAAATGACACCCTCTCCCTCTCACAAAAAAATACCGTGGGTGGGTATTGGACACGGACATGCCATCATCCATGTAGTTGTATGTCTCACTTTAAAGACTTACGGCAGCCTATCCGTAAAGCTTTTATAACTAGTGAATCTTAACCGGAACTCGGGTCAGAGCTGGGTCCGGTTCTGGTTAGAATATCCCAAACCATATTTCATTGGTTTCTATTTTGGTTCTATCAGACACTGATCGGGATGGTGATTGGTCAAAACTCGATCCATTGACAGATTCACTCGTGTTGATAGACATATGGTCCCAACTGATGCATCAAAGAATACGATGTTGTTGGAAATTGGTTTCTGACCCTAATCGATCTTCAAAATGATTTAGGTAATCGGCCGGTACAGGCCGACTTGAATCGGGCGAGACAGTTGATTTATTTTTTTTAAAATTCAAAATATCATAAAAATTTACAAGAAAAAGGACAGATTCAATCGTGAATCAGCTTGAACTGGAGCGATTCAGTCCAATTATGATGATTTCTGGTTGAATCAGCAAAATTTTAAGTAGGGCTTGATTCAACCTTTAAGCCAATCGATTTGGTGACTATTTGATTCGATTATGATAATATTGCATAATAGAGTTGCAAATGGGTCTAAAACGTTGACCTGCCACTGGATCGAGCTTTCAATGATTGGGTCCAGTTTGTATCTGGATCTGACTAGCAACACATGGTAGAATTCTGGATACAAACACAATTGACCCTCTCTAATACTAGATCTGCAGATAACAGGTCAAGTACATTGGTTTTCATGTGAAATACATAAAATGGGTTGGATCAGGCTCAGGTTTGACTTGGTTCTAGACCTCTTTATTTGTACGATTCTAACCTGAATCCAACCAAACCCATTATTATTTTGTCTGATTTTGACCTGTTTATGAGATGGACATGATTTTAAAGATGATATCCACTCAATATATATTCAATTGGGTCCAGATATCCAATCCGGATTCAATCTAGTTGAGCCCATCCAGATCTAAGTGCATGCATGTAGCTTAGGCAGAGGCATATCCAGGACCAGGTTCAGATATCAAGAAACAGACCTGGTTAAATCACCACTTGTAAACCATTTTTGATGTAAAATTCAGGATTGAGAGCAGATCTCATGCCTGATTGTAAACTTCTGAACAAAAGTCTCTGGAAGCATACTAATTTGTTCTCTCTTGTCAGGCTTTGAATGATTTGTGATGAAGTAAAAACTTGGCAAGTTGCCTCTTCTAACGTAATCAATATGGATATTTGCACTACTAGCATTCTTTTATTTAATAATTATTTTCTTGTGCAGATTGGCCAAGTAAAATACAGTGTTTGCAGGGCACGCTATCTTGATAATGAAAAAATCGTTGCTCTAAAGAAAGTTGGATTTGATAACTTGGAGCCTGAAAGTGTGAGGTTTATGGCGAGGGAAATTCACATCCTACGCAGGCTGGACCATCCAATGTCCTACAGAGATAAAACAGTACCTGATTGATTCGGATGGGGGAAGTCCTCCAAAGAGATAGATGAGTGGAGCTCTCGTTGCCATCATCCAGTTAGTGTGTGAGAGAGAGCCATTTAAGATCCACCACCGTATCATTTGAGAGAGAGAGAGAGAGAGAGAGAGAGAGAGAGAGAGTCATTTAAGGCAGTTGAGAAAGAAATTTTAAGGGTGCATGGGAAAGGACGAGAAAGAAAGTGACATTTAAGGTATTGCATGTATGTTTAAAGTGAGAGCAGTTATATTTCAGTATGAATCTCAGTCGGTGGATTTCAAAAGATCCGACGGCTAATAAGGAGTAGGTGCTCCGGGAGCATTACTTATATATATAACATTAGGTACTTGACAGGTATTTGAACATGCTGGCCGTCAGTCACCGGCTTGATGGATGGCCAACATCAAAAACAAGTTTTTCTGCCAAATGAACAATAGCAGTCACAAGCTAGTGACCTTTAGCTGCCACTTTTGTCGCCACTATTAACCTTTAGCGGTGACGTTTATCGCTGCTATTGCTCGTTCATCCAAAAAACTTGTTTTTATGCTTGTCGTCCATCAAGTGCGCGATAGACGGCCAACATGTTCAAGCACCTACACCTCTCTCTCTCTCTCTCTCTCTATATATATATATATATATATATATATATATATATATATATATATATATATATATATATATATATATATATAGATAGAGAGAGAGAGAGTGAGAGGAGAGAGAGAGAGAGAAAATAATGGGTCCGTGCTAAACCCGTTTGGTGCTAAACCACGTGTTAAATGATTTTTTCGGGCTTCTCTGGTACTTTTTATGAGGTTCGGGCCCTATAAATGTGTTGGGCATGGTCGATCTACTAAGAATCCGCACCTGGATCATGTGTTTTGGATGAAAAAAAACATGATGTTTGGAGACTCCAAAATTTATAAAGATTGGAATCAAATGCTTAAGAGTTGATATCCCTATCAAATCAAGTACATAGTTCACATCTGTACGGCCAGAATTTAAAAAACAAAATGAAAAAAATCCCAGAAAACCTATTTGGCACGACCCATTACTATATATATTGGGGGTGAATACGCACACCACAAAATTGGTATCAGTGAGTAATAGTTTTTACTCATGCATTTGTAAATATGGTTTAACATATTTCATTTACTTGGGGACATGCTTGAATTAATAAAATTCAATATTTAAATTTATTTTAAATAAAAATAAAATAATAAATGCTCCAGATTAATGTACCCTTTTTTTTGAAGAAGCTCTAGATTGTACCAGTTTGTAATTATAAAAAAGAAAGCCTTTATTCATTGAAAATAAAAAAGATTCTTAGAAACAAACAAAGAAAGCCCTTCACATCCAAATTCTCAAGTTAAAATCATGATATTGTATTAAAGAAGCAATCCTGTAGCCATATCTGTCTGTCTGCTTGAAAACCTATGATTAGGTGAGATTGAACTCATACCGTATGCGCATCCACACCAAAGAGTGACCCTACGTGCGCTAGCCCGTACACACACAGACACCCTGTACCACCGTACCATCTACCGTTGGATTGTTATAAAAATGGGTACAGCGAGGACGTACAGTCCAGCCAACTACCAAATTCGTCCAAGATGGTTTTCCACACTCGAGGCTCAGATTTAGCAGTCTTTACACTCAACAGAGGGTCCTTCTTGATTCTTTGCTAATGATCTGAGTTTCTTGTTGTAAGCATTGGTAGATATGCAGAATGCATGGTTCTGACGATCTGATCTTTGTTCTCTAACTTTTTTTTTTAAGGGTGATGAACCTTCTTAGGGACACAGGACACGTTTCCCTGGAAGCTTGCTTTGAAAGTGGGAAACTCCTCGCTTCCTCAAAAGTAAGGGAAGCTTTGAAAAACCTGCTTCCAAAATATAGAAACTCTATTCCTGTTAGTGGTAAGCCTGCTTCCTCCTCGTTTTTTTATACCAATTTCCTTTCGCTTAATGTTTTTCTCTCGCTTCTCACTAACTTTCTATGTTTTTCATGTTACAAAATAATATATATTTTTTTATAACAAACTTTCATGTTGGTTTTATACTGTTGATGTCATTCTTTTTTAGCATCGTCCGGTTCTTCACATTGCTTTATATGTGTTTATTTTATTTTTTTTTTATGCACAATCACTTTACAACTGTATCCCGCTTCCTACTTAATTTACACTATTTTTTTAATACTCGCTTCCCTGCTTCCGCTTCACACATCGCTTCTCGTATCTATTTTGTTTGCTGGTAACTATGGTTCACAGACACCCATGCCTTCCGGGAACTAAATAGAGAATAGGGTACATCATGAAAGCAATGGGATTTAATCCATGCTGGGTTTGGACAAGGGTTTTGACCCCTGGCTTGGGCCCAACCCATTGACTGGCTAACTCTGCGTCCCTACTGAATACACCACATAACCCACAAGGAGCCCACAACAAATGGGCAGAACCCAAAGCCCCAAAGGGGGTCGGCGTAGTGGGATTGGGTTTTTGTTATTATACGGGTGGTCAAGGTTCAAATCCTGTGGGCGTCACCTCCTTGCATAAGCTGAAACCCAGCATAAGCCCTGGAGGCAAGTGTCCTAGCCACGGAGTTTTATCCCCCTGGGGTCGATCTATGATCTACCCATTAATTACCAGACTGTGGGTTTCTCAATGTAACTAAATAAAAAAATGGACAGAACCCAAAGATTGGGGGTATCAACAGGATGGACCTTCAGTAGATTGGGTGGATCTGGAGCCTGATCTGACTTTGAGGTACTGGTATGAGGTCCAGAGACCCAGGTCTAACTAGACCTATCATAGGAAAAACCATACCCTAGTCCTATAAGGCTTGCATATATCATATCCAGTCCATACCTGCTAAAATAATAATTTTTATGTTTTTTTACATCGAAAATTTAGGATTTTAATAAGAACTCGATTGGACTCAGTTTAGTATGAAATTTCATAAACCATGCTCAGGTCTGCATACTAAACCAGACCCTATTGGTCCGACCTCAGTTCTTAATCTCTCCTTTTTATTACTAAAACTGGATCCTATCGGATTCACTAGCATGTGAATTGTGTATTTTCAACATTTTTTTTTGCAAATCTAAATATGCAGATGTGTTCTGCATGGTGAATTTGCTAGGAATCGACTGTTGGATCATGTATTTTTGATAAAACAAAAAAGATGATTTTTGTAGGCTTGAATATATATAAAAATTTTGAGTTGTCGGATTTCAAACCTTAAAAAATTCGGATTATGGATCGTCTATGTCTCAAAGATTCGTGGACATGAGGGCACATGTTGCGAGTTCGACTCGAAAGTTAGAATTTTTTTCAAAAAACTAGGACATGGATTTATTATTATTTTAATTAATAAAAAACTATTTTTCGATAATCTAACAGTAAAAATGCATTTTTTTGTTAAAAATGTCAAAAAACATAAAAAATCCTAGTTTGAGAAATTGTCGTCTTATGGAGTGTTAGCTTTTAGTATTTTACTCGTTACATTTGATGCTGATGATGCATAACAAGGTAATCCAAACTTGGGTTTGGTACTTAAATATGCTTCACCTATGGGGTGTTAATTTTGTTTACTGTTTTTTATATCCACTCTATCCTTAAGTAGGGGTGTCAATAGGTCGGGTTTACCCAGACCAAACCCTATAGGGTCCGGGTATGGTGACAAATAAGAAAACCCGATTAAGACCCTGGTCCGGACCTGAAGGTCCAATTAATACATGGACCGGAGTATAGTTTGTGAAATTTTATACCAGACCCAGGCTCAACCCGAGTTTCAATTAAGACCCATAAATTTTCAATATAAAAACGATAAAAAATATTATCGGTTCTGGGTATGGTTAATTTCTCTTATAGTAAACCTGATTAGCGACTCGGGTGCAGATCCAATACCATACCCAAAAATCTACTCCAAGTCCAGTTTCACCTGGGTTTGAACCAAACCCAACCCGTGATACCCCTTTCCTTAAGATGTCACTAGGGGTGTCAACGGGCCTGGTTTACCCAGACCAGACTCGAACCAAACCCTATAAGGTTCGGGTATGGTGATAAATAAGAAGACCCGATTACGATCCAGGTCCGGACCTGAAAATCTGATTAATACATGAACTTGGGTATAGTTTGTAAAATTTTATACCAGACCCGGACCCGACCTGAGTTCTGATTAAGACCTACAAATTTTCAATGTAAAAATGATAAAAAAAAATATGGTTTTACCGGGTATGGTTCAGGTAGTTCTTATCGGGTCTGGGTATGGTTTATCTTATAGTGGACTCGATTAGATTCGGGTCTGAACCTGATACTATACCTGAAAATCTAGTCCAAGTCTGATTCCACCAGAATCCAAACCAAACCCGACCCGTTGACATCCCCAAGATGTCACCGTTAGCAGGAAGTCCAAGGAAGGAATTTCTTAATGCCCACAGCAAAGACATCACTTGGACCAATATAGTTTCCCCAAAAGGATAAACATGTGATCAGCACAGTGCACTTTCATGAGTAGAGATATGGTATTTTACTCAACAATTTACGAAAAAAGCCGGATAACTTATCCTTTATTTACAAGACCGCCTAACATTTTAGCAATCACATTTACCATCTGTTTTTTTAATTTATGTTTTAAAAACATAAGTGGTCCTAAAATCATGAACTTAAACTTTGTTTATTCAAACAAGAAATGCCTCATTGTTGATTTGTTTAGAGTCCATAGGATCAATGTTATCATGATATCGGCAGAAAATCGATACGCTTCACCTTGAATAGGCTATTTTTTAATTAAAATACCAAAAATATTAAAAATTAAAATTTGTTATTATTTTAATGGTTTTAACATGTGATATGTTAGGATTAACACGTAATATTTTTTTTATTGTTTTTTGGTCCATACAAAATGATTCACTTGAGTATCGATATCAGTCCATATAGTTGAATAGGTGGCCCAAGGATTAGGGTTGATACCGATCCTGACAACATTGGATAGGAAGATATAGGGATGACAGTGGACCGGGGGAAAGCGGAGCCCCACCCTGCCTCGTTTGGACCGGAGATGAAGGGCATGAAACGGGGATGGAGGCGCGGATGAAGGTTTCCATCCCCATGCAGGGATGAAGGTGGGGATGGACTTATGCTTTCCCTCGCCCTGCCCCGTCCTCATCTCGATCCCCACCTTGCCCCGCCCCATCCCCAATCCTTCTAAGGGATGACACTAAACCGAGGGGAAATGAAGCCCCACCTCGCCCCCGTTTGAACCGGGGATGGAGGACATGAAACAGAGATGGAGGCCGAGGTGGAGGTTAAAATTCATCCCCGTGCAGGGATAGAGTCCGGGATGGAGGTTCGGATTTTGAGATGGGGCGGGGGTGGAGAGACCTTGTCCCCCACCCCAGTCCATTGTCATCACTAGGATGATACTTGATAAGTTGGTCTAAAAAAAGCAAAAATGTCATTTTATACCTAAGGTGGGTATTTGAAATGTACTGGCATAAAGTAGGCAGTTAAAAGTAATAATTTGAGGCAGCTTTTTGTAAATAACTGAAAAACAAGGCCGGTTTTAATGTATTACCTTAAAAGCACAGCATCTGCATTAAATGCTAGTTGGCGCTTGGGTAGGGATGGCAGTGGGGCGGGGCGGAGCGGGGGACAAGGTCTCCACCCCCGCCCCGCCTCAAGATTAGAGCCTCCAGCCCGGGGATGGATTTTAACCTCCACCTCTGCCTTCATCCCCATTTTATGTCCTCCGTGTCCCCGGTTCAAACAGGGATGAGGCGGGGCGGGGCAGGGAAAAGTGTACGTCCATCCCCGCCTCCATCCCCGAACGGGGATGGATTTTAACCTTCGTCCCCACCTCCATCCCCGTTTCATACCTTTCATCCCCGGTCCAAACGGGGCGAGGCGGGGTGGGGCCCCGCTTTCCCCCGGTCCACTGCCATCCCTACGCTTGGGCAGCTGTGCTCATGGTTGGAACCATCTGTCTGGCATTCTAGCTTGTGTAGAGGAACCACAATAATACCCCAATGGGATCTGCTTAGTGGGGTGGAGCCTTGGCCGCTAGACAGGCTGTCAAAGTTTGATTCTCATTGGCGCACCTCTCCGGCGCCCAGTGTAGACCCGCGGGTGCGGGTTCTAGCCTTGGAGTTTTACACTGTCAGCACGACGACCATAGGTATGGCAGAGTGAACCAGCACGACCAAGTCTTCGTGTGGAATGTGTTTTCTTCAGGTTGCAAATTAAAAAAAAATGTATCACACTAATTTTCTGCAACAGTTGCTAGTGCAATGGAAAAGTACAGTAGTACTTTAGCTGATTATGAAATTTCTTTTTGCACAATTTGCACGAGATATCTTTACAATAATCTTCCATGAGACACTAAGTGCCCTATTACATGTGGCAGCTGCAGATTGAGGTTGGATTTTATCTATTATTATCACTACACAACTGCTCATCTAGTGACAGTGTTGGATTGCCATTATCCAAATGACAAGCTACAAGTTTCATTAGCAAAACCACATTTAATAGTAAACACATCAAGTTCGAAAAACCTTGTTTTGTTGTTGAAAAAGAAAGGGAAAAACCCATTACCAACCATACATTGGTAGACCACCATTTAGTAAAACCCTTTCTCTCTTTCCACTGAAAAATATACCCAGTTTTGACCTTGCAATAAAGAACACTCCCTGTAGGTTTCGAACTCATGACATCCTTTATAGCATTTATCAGTCACCCCCATTAGACGAGTGGAGCCCTTGTGGTAGGGATGCAAATGGATTGGATCCAGGATAAAGGTTTTACAATTTTTGGCTGTTCCAGATCCAACTCCGGAGTGTATTAAGCTGTTCTGGATCCGACCCATTTGCATCCCTACCTTGTGGCCTTAGCTTGAAAAGTTTGATTGAAACATCCTGCAGTCATCCTACTTCCCCTTATAAATTTATTTGTGCAGGCTGTCAACCCAAATAAAATATTTTATAGTCTGGTATCTGGCATCTATTATTAAATCAGTGAGATGACTTGACCAAAGTATTCCAAGAGTATGCTATTAAAAAAGGAAACAAGTTAATTTTTTAAAAGGAACTGTGCTGTGCTGTAAAGAGTCTGAACTTTGAAACATTAAAGAATTGGTTTAATGCTTTTCTCTTTCCATTTTCTATTAGATCCAAATGGTGGATTAATCAATGCTCCAGTGGATTTTGGCGGAGGAAATATATTTATCTTTCTGATCACATTGATTATCGAGAAGCAGAGTTTTTTCTGTGACCAACCTTTGATTTAAAGAACTCTGTAGCTTAACAGAGGGTGAAGGTTTCTATGCTTCTGGCTTCGTTCACTGAGAGTGATGGTATGGTTGCCACAATGGTTCAACATAACTTTTACAGTAGCAATGCTTCCCTAACAAAGCCAATGAGTCCTTTTGGAGTAAGAGTTAAGCATCAGAATTAGATTTTTAACCTCTCTGATGCTGTGTGCCATGCAAACATGTTCTGCATAAATGAAAGAGGCAACAATCTACATAGATGCTCCACATTTTCTGCTAATTCAGACATAAAAAAAAACTCTTGTACGATCCACAGTCCTTTAACATCCAGCTTGTTCAGTATAACCCAATCAGGAATCATGCCCTCAATAGTTTATGGTTTGGAAGTTTGGCCAGGAAAATGAAGGATGTCACATCGATATGGCTGCAGTTATGGGATATGGCCATTTTTATGTAATTTTCAATATGACTTACATATAAGGAATAAGGAATAAGGAATGAGAGTCAAAATAGAATATCCGTGTGATACTGAAGGAGTCCATTTTTGGATTGTCACAGTTTGAACATCAAAGAATTATGTATTTTTTGCATTTGTTATACTGTGTACAGGTCTTCCATCCAAACCCTGAAACCCATGTAATTTGTGGTGAAAGAAGAGGGGAGGGTAGGTTTTCATGTTGATAAAAGATACCTAAAACTGAACTCGTATGGCATTATTTGTACTGCCTGAGACAGGGACTCTTTTCTCCCTCTCTCAAGGCACTTGATTGCTTCCTTCCTCAATACACTTGGTAATTGCAGGCAGATCCAGTCTAGTAATGAGTCTACATCCTTTGCAAAATCAAGAAGATACCAGTCCAGCAGCTTGGGTATGACCAACTTGTTATTCTTAGTGGAAATGCCAATGGCTGCCTGCAGGTACTCTATCTTTGCTGCTTCAAGTTCGTCTTCGACTTTCATGGCCGTGTAGACACGCACCTTTTATCAATAACAATCAATTTGTCAGTAAAACTGAACATGTTACTAAAAACTGTGCTGTATAGTCAGCATGAACGAAACACAAACAAATCGTAACCATTCTGTACTTTTGCAATAAGAGATGCGAAAATCGGCGTTGTGCAAACCATGAATTCAAAAGGAGTCTACTAAACCACTTGGGTTGCTTACTGCAGGAGAAGACCAACTTCCACAGGAGAGAGCAAATGTGACCAAGGGTTCAGGCCAATCTAACCCAAAAATGCTTCGCATCGTCCCCTCATCATTTTTTCCACCTTTCATGTGGGTCTAACAATTACAGGAGAAAATTTGATGACAACAATAATTAATCAACTAGTTAAAATGGTGTATCAGCGTTCAAAATTGAGCATAACATAAACAAGCTTACATGCTTTGAATGATAAGGCAGCCTCAAGATGAAATGTTCAATCGTCAATGCACTCAGCGTGTGGCCACCAACATTAAGAACTGCCTGCAACAGTATTATGGGTTCATGAACACCTAATTTTGTCTGCTGCACCTCATCCTTGCTGAGAATTGCAAATTCCAAAGGATGTAGTGAAGACGTACCTTACGCATTAATCCAACAACTTTGTGAGGGCTATCAGGTATTCCATGCTCTAGAAATGCCTGCATAGGGTTAAATGTTTTACAAGTTAATGATCAACACAATAATGAATTAGGTGCAATCCATGCCAACAACAATTTCGACGACAACAAATGCACCATGGGATGCAAAATATCAGGTAAAAAGGTGTACAGATCATATAAGAACTTAAGCATCACCCATCATGTAAAAATCAGATTCAGTATATTTCTTCACTTGCTAATGCACCATCATATTTGAAATAAGTAGAACAACCAAAATGCAATATCAGAATAAATATATCAAACAAAAACAGATGGCAGTAAACCAACAGATGCAGTTATCAGAAAACATTCTTATGAGAATGAACAATCTAAACTAGAATCAAAGTCCTAAAACAGATACATATGGCAATTCACATACATTCATCATGCATGAATTGTAGGTGTTAATCCAAAACGCCAACTTCTGCTGATGGGTAAGTCCCCGGAGATCCACCGACTCAAGCTTGACAAGAAGCTGCCTGAAAGCAACACAGAAGGATTACTTGTGTGCCTCTGATAATATATATTTCTAGAATTACTTGTAAACAAAGGAACACATGCATAACAGTTCATCTCTACGCTGTAGCTTACTTCAGCCTACAGATTAGGTGACCAGCATCAGAAACCCTGTTTAGATCAATTGAGCTTGCCGAAATCTCACTGAGATACTTATATCGACCAACATCCCTTTCTCCAAATTCAGCACAGATACCATAAGGGTCTTGAACCTCCAACTGTTCCGATGATCTCATGTTGGTACCATCCCCTGCACTTGCATCAGAGGGATCAATTCTCGAAACAACTGATGAGCTATCAGAGTCTTTTGCAGCAGAATGTGCGACCAACTTCATGAAAATGTTCAGCAAGCACCTGAGAATATCCTCAGAGAGCTTAGCAGGTTTAGTGGTATCTTCCTCTGAAACTGTACCCACATTGGATATGGACTGGTCTGATTTTCCATGGGAGACATCAAATTCTGGCTGGCATAATAAAAAAAATAAAACAAACACAGATTCAGTACAACAAAAGAAAGCCAATAATAGTCATCAATTGTGATTCTTCTTCTTACACACAGGGCAACCATATACCTGTATCTTAGTTACAATTTCCTGCTTCTTCGCAGATCTCGGTTCATTAGATGCTTGTTTCACAAACATCCTTGGCATTGAAACTTTCTGTGGTGATTGTTTGCTCCTGGTAGAATTGGAATGCAACTGATTCTCCTTCCCATCCAAACAAGACCCTTTGTTCAATGCCTGCTTACCTGTAACCAATCCATTTGTACAGAACCAACTTCGATTTGATTCAGAACCCATGGATGATTGGCGCAACAAAGAATTCTTGATCGTTTTCACTGCAGAAGAATTTGGGCTTCCTTCAGAGGAGGATTGCTCTGACTTGACAGGTTTACTTGGAGAGAGATCCACCGATTCTGCCGTACCACTCACAATATGTTTCTTGGATGATGATGATATATAAACGGCTTCCTGATACAATCCTTGTCTAAAATTCACAACCTGTTCTTCGAGCCGAACAACCTCCTCCTCCAAAACAGCAACTTCCGCAAGGAGCTCTAATGTCTGAAAATTTCATTATCAATCACTCCTAATCAATTTCTGTTGACAGTTGCGCCCTTTTCAAAGAGATTAATCAGAGTACAGGCAGATTCAAAAGTAACAGTAGATCATAAAAGAGACTAACGAATCAAATTCGGAAACAGATTTTTCTTGGTGCATCATTTAATGGTAAAAATAAATCAGTTTATGCAGAAAAAAAATCATGGCTCACATATTGAGGAAGGTAAGGAGGAAGACGAGGCAGAGCACCCAATGGTCTGGTGAAGGCTCTCTCTAGTGCTCTGTGAACATTTTCTTCGTGTCTAAGCCTTTTCTTTAATTTGTCTACCTACACAATTGTAGCCAACAATAAAAAAAACTTCAAAATTTTAACAAAAATTAACATTCCCACAAAAATTAAATGAAGAAAACAAAAAGAATCAACGTTCATACATCTTGTTGCAGTGCTAGTTTTCTCTCTTTGCTAAAGCTCCTCCTCACATTCCCTTTCCGTGCCACTCTAGAGCCCCCACCATCCATCTTCTCCTTCATGAAAACAAGCAATCAAGATGAGAAAAACACATCCAAGGATCGAACCCACTTCTGAAAAACCTGATTCAGTGCCAAAGGTGCATACTTTTTCACACTTAGCTGGTGTTTTTATATTCTGCAATGAAGTCTTGAATCGGGTATTCATCTTTATTCCCTGAAAGAAGAAAAAAACCAGTTTGGCAACACATGAAGGGTGGCAGGGGATTGGAGGTGGTGGAATAAAGAAAAGGTGCAAGAAAAAAAAAACACAAGGATTCAAAGTTGAAGCCCATCCCAGTAACAGCAAAGCCATCCATTGATTCAAAGGATATAAGAAAAATAAAAGCATAAAGGAGGTCCCAGTGAGAGACCTTGTTGGGCTTTGAAGACTCTTCATTTCGCATCTTTCCCATGAGACTCTGGTAAATGGCAACCACACCACACTTGAGCTCTCATGCCTCTCTCTCTCTGAACTCAGACTTGCTGTCCCCTTGAAAGACCACCACCTTAACTAAAAGATTTAGAGAGAGATGAAAATGGGTGTGTTGTTTACTTGTATTTATTGTTTAATTTTTTGGAAAAGATATAATATAGAGAAAAGTGCTGGCAATTTTCCTTTCTCTTTTTTGGTTCGGGTGGGTTCGGATAGACTTGGGAGGTGGGTTCGTGTGGGCCTGGCTCGGTCTGCTTTTTCTCCTGCTTCCCTTCATTTTTCTGGTTCACTTTAATGACATGCCTGGCGTTCCCATCATGAAGAAGCATGTGATATTATCTTTCTCTTTGGTTTTTTAATATTTCTTACATTAATATATTTTGCCTTATAGCTAGAGTAGCCTGCATTGTCATCGAAAATGCCCTTATTTCACATATTATGTGAATAAAGATGTTTGGTTCTTATCGTGTATAATTTTGCATTTATCTTATCCTTTTAATAGTCTTTTGAATATCATAGTTGCTAAGAAAAATACCAACCTTTTTTTTTTGAAAGGCTATGTTGGGGTTAGATGGGGCCAACCAATTTAGAAATCAAATCACAAAATTTACAGCACTATACAATGTTGATCACTGAGTGCCATGTGTTATAGAAAGTTTTTCCTTTTTTTCTTTTTATAGAAACAAGTGTAAATACAAAACTTTGCCATCTTCTCTAGTTAGGTTAGAAGTCGTTTGGAAACTAACCATTTGAGGTAGGAGTGAAAAGTGGAGAATAACCAGCACTAAAATCGTTTGGGATAGATGCAGTTGTAGGAAATAATAGAACTGGAGCGAGAAGTGGCAACTCTAATTTCATGTTTCACTTCCTACCTGGATGAGGTGGTAGTTATCAAGTACCACACCAGTTCCCACGCCGGTGACGGCTCCTATGACCTTCTCAATGATCTTTTCGTTATAATTTCAGCTTTTCAACTAAGGATAACAGTGGACTCGGAGAAAACGGGGTCCTGCCCCGCTTCATCCTGTTTGGATCAAGGATGAGGGACATGAAACAGGGATGGACTTACACCTTTCTTCGCCTCGCCCCATTACATCTCCAATCTTCATTAGTAAAATAATTAAAATACTCTTTGACGATTCGACCTTCTTCTTTAGGGATGGCAGTGGACCGGAGAAAAATGGGGCCTCACCTCGCTTTGCTCCATTTGGACCGAAGATGGAAGACATGAAATGGAGATAAAGGTGGTGATGGAGGTTAAAATCAAAACCCGTGCAAGGATGAAGGCGAATATAGAGGGCAGAATTTGAAACAGGTCGAGGGTGGACACCTTATCCCCCGCATCCGCCCGAGTCTACTGCCATCCCTATTTTCAACTGCATTCCAAGCAGTAGCCTTTTCTACTTATCCCAAACAATAATGTAGATTTGCTAAAATAAAAAAATTTAGTGAATCCTTATATGCATCCTTAGCTTACATCCTTTTTGCAGTTTCCAAACATGACTTTAATCAAATCCAAATGTTATTATTGTTACCTTTTTTTAACCAATATGAGCACAATAGTCATTTATCTTTACCCTTTTCCCTATCTTGCTCCCTCTTTATTTTTCTCTGCTTTTTGGGGAATAAGAGATTACTAACACATGCTCAGTATCAGTAGTGAAGGCCATCATGACCACCTTCACACGCCACCTCTCCTCATTCCATTGGTCCACGTGTCAATCAAGTGAGTACAAATCATGCGGCAGAATACGATTCACTCTTAACTAATCTCACATTATAATCATATTTAACATATTAACCTGTCGTTATTCAACTCTAATCTTTTCTAATAATATATCAATTATCATTATTTGTTGTTTACTTTCACCAACATTGTTCACATGACACAAAAACAAATACCAAAAACAAGTTTTTTTGTTTTTTTGTTTTGTTTTGAAAAGGAAGCTTGGGTTAGGCCGACCCCTACCAGTTATACAACTATACCATTGGGTTTTGAACTTGCAACCTCTCAATACAAGCTGAGCTTGACCTGCACTAGCTGCTTTTATCAGACAAGCCGAGCCCTCCTTGGTAAGCTTTTTTGAGTTGCCCCCAAGAAGGTTGGGGTAGTGGGGTGGGGCCTTGGATGCTAGAAGGGCAGTCAAGGTTCCATTTTCATGGGCATTATTACCCTCTACGCAAGCCAATGCCTAGAATAGGTCCCGAGGGCAGGGGTTCTTAGTCTCAGAGTTTTATGTTGTTGGCACGATGACTGTAGGTATGACAGGTTGAGCTAGCATGATCAGGTATTTGTGTGGAGTGTCGTTTTTTCGAGTTAGAAATCCAAAAAAAAAGTTTTTTTTTTAGTTGGGCGAGGTGTGATCTCAGGACCACCTAAGATTACTAAAATACCCTTGGTATTATCTCAAATACAGTAAATTATTGGTGTATTTCATGTGGTAGTAAGTTGAGAGATCAAGGAGGTTCCCATAAATGTGGCATGTTTTAGGGATGTAAATGGGATTCAGATTGGATGTGGCCGATACCATATTCTACTAATTGGATGTTGGATAAACGGATTCGAATTGGATTGGTGAAAAGCTCATACCAGATCTACTTTTTTACAGGTAAACAGATTGGAATGTATAAATTCAGTTGCAAAAATTCAAAACTATATTCACATCTGATTATAATCAGATATGGTTTTCGCTCACCAAATGCGATTAAACAAAATTCAGTGACATCCTTAGCATGTTTCGAGCAATGTCACATGGACACGCCATGTGAGGTCTCCTATAAGGGACAGGACACGCAGATAAAACTTATGACATGCCATGACTCGCTGTGGACACCATTTCCATATTTTTAACAATTTTGATGCTTTATTCTTAGTAGGTATATTATTGTGCATTAGAATTATTAGGAATACTTTTATATATTAAATATTTAAAAAGTATATCTCATGTCTTAACTTTTTATACAAATTACATAATTGTGTCTATATCCGGATCCATATGACGTGTTTTGTACGAGGGAAAGGGTGATTCCCAAGTGGGGGTGTGTTTTAAATGAGTGGGACCCACCTGACACCTCAAAAGCTTTCGATCAAGCGCAAGGTCACGTGTTCGAACCACGACCGAGCCAAGCTCCCATCGTTTTCAAAGGTGTCACACGTGTGCAATTGGAGCGACTAACCGTACATGATCACACATGACATGCTCCCTCTCTCTCTCTCTATATATATCTCAACCAGGCACTTTTTTTTTTAAGGCAAGCTGTGGTTAGGCAGACCCCTACCAGTTATACCACTATACCATTGGGTTTTGAACCCGCAACGTCCCAACACAAGCTGAGTTACTTCTACCAGACATACAAAGCCCCGGTTGGTAACTCTCAACTTACTGAGAGGTAAAACCGAGTGGGGTCAGTAGCGATTAAGTCTTTACTGAACCCACCAGTTAAAGTCACCTGCACCTTCTTCTCAAGCCCGTTACCACTCGGCTAAGGAAATGTAAGAGAGAGAGAGAGCTTTTGTGGGTATGGGGATATGATTAGGAGCCCCTAAGATATTGTGGGCAATGTCCTCCATGGATCCAGCTAGCAATGTCTCATTTCAAGCTACATGTCACTAAAGGTTGCTTACAAAATAATTGGGCGAATTTGGATCAGCAGCAATTACATTTCACACATTAAGTGTGGCGCTGCACTTGAGCCCCACAAATCTGCTGTTGGGCCCCACAGCTCACAGACTGTATCCCAAAGATGTGGTGCTTAAGGCAGGGCTGAGAAACAAGCCTAGCCTTAGCTTGGCTCAACATGTAGAAGCTCGTTAGGTAGGAGAAATTATATTTTAGATATATTTTACACATATTTTACATGCATTTTTTTGTAATCCTATCCCTCCCAGATCTAAACCAATGTATTTTTATTTTATAAAAAAGACAGCTTGAACTAGGTTCGTTTAACTCAGGCTCATTATAAGCTCAATTTTGACTTGGTTTGCCATAAGAATGGGTCAATCTTGAACACTTTAAGCTCGGATCATTCAGCTTGTTTACCAGTCTTACACTCAGGTGCAGCGGCACACTTAGTGTGATTGCACCCGGTCCAGCCTCGATAGGACTAAGGGTGGTCCTACTTCACACCTGGCTCGAGTTTTATTGGCTCTTAAGCTGATCCTATAATGTTTGATGATGATGATGGTGATTACTTGAATGGATAAATGGCTCTTAAGCTGATCCTACAATTTTGGGGCAGTAAGGGAATCAAGCAAGGGGAGCTATCTCCCCCTATCTATTCTTACTAGTTATGGAAAGGTTGATAAGGTATGTGAACCAAGAAGTTGAGAAGGGAACACTGCAACCAGTCAAACTGGGAAGCCAACAACATCACCATTCCTTTTATGCAGATGATGCTTTATTCTTTATCAAAGATTCCAACTTCTCCATCCAAGGGTTAGTTCAAGCTATGAGCAATTTTGAAAAGGCGTCATGCGTACAAATCAGTAAAGAAAAGTCTATCCTTATTTCCTTCAATCTATCACACCAGAGGGAAGAAGAGATAGCAAAGACATATGCGGTTGGAAAACAAAGAAACTCAATCTCCTATCTAGGTCTTCCTCTTTTTAGGGGCAGACTAAAAAAATCTTTTTGTGAAACCATGTTGTCAAAGTTTAGAGATAGACTTGACTCTTGGTCTGGCAGGCAGTGGTCAATGGCAGGTTAGATCATCCTTATTAAAGCAATTCTCCAATATATCCCCATCTTACTGGCTAGGTGCATTTACCTTACCTGCTTACATCACTTCCATGCTGAAAAAATACATATGCAGATTTCTGTAGTAAGGTTCATCCCATTCCCAACATCATCTCATCTTATCGATTGAAGTGTTGTGTGTTGCTCGAAAGAAGGTGGTCTTGGGCTTCGTAAGATGAGTGATCTTAATAGTGCATTCCTATAAAAAACAACATTGAAAGTGGAGTAGAACATCTCTTCCCTATGGGTGCGAATAGTCAAAGAAAAATATTTAAAACATGAAGTTCTATGGGGCCTTCTTCTCCAAAACAAAGGCTCACATAGATGGAAGAACGTCAAAAGAGGTGCCAACAACATTCAGGATCACATCCAATAGAGCATAAGAGCGAAGAATCAAGCAAAGTTTTGGTCTGATCCTTGGGTATTTTGATTCGCTATTTACCTTCTAACTCCAGCAAAGTGCTATACAACAACCTTTAGCATATTAAAGTTCGGGATTGCATTGTCTCATCCATAAGCCCCAAATGTGTCTATAGGAGTTCTGTGCTGGCCGTTCTAAAATCTATCATGGAGACAGTAAACTCTTAGAATTAGGATCCAAACAAGGAAGATTGTTTAAGTTGGCTTCCAAGCCAATTTTTTTTTTATCAAAGCAGTATGGAATGTGATTCGTTCTTGCCATCAGACGTTCCCAATTATGCAGCTTGTATGGACCAAACTCTATCACCCCGTGCTATTTTAACTCCTAATTGGGCTGGTGGTAGCAGACTGATGACACAAGATCGTTTTCAAAAGCTGGAGAATCATCTTCCCAATAGATGCCCCTTATGTGTGTGGATAGCAAAGATGTCGACCACATGTTCCTAAGGTGCAAGTTCAGCAGAGGAATGTGGTCCCCTACTGGTAACATTAGAGATTAATGTCTTGTGTCATGGTGTTGTGTCAAAATAGTTGATAAACGCAAAAAATGGTATTGAGAAAGGATTTTTCAGATCCTAGTCTGGTTCACATGGATTTATCGAAATCATGCCATCTTCAATAACAAAGCACCCAGTATGGCGAGTTATCAGACAGAAGGCAGACTCACTATGAGAGAATAAGTTCTGCATGTGCTTCACAACTCTACCAGTCCCACTGCTTCTCGATGGCGTAGACTATCAACATGGCTCCCTCCAAGGCCGAGCTGGTTACAAGTCAATTGTTGTGTATTATATCGCAACTAATGGCTTTTTGGATTCCCTGTCAGGGATAATTCTGGTTGGTTCCTTTTGGATGAATGCTTCTCCCTAAAAGTCTCTTTAGAGTATAGTGAGTGGTGTGGATGGATACATTTTCTTGAGAGGCTGAACCCAAACTCTAATATCAACATAAATTCAAGAAGAGTGGACACAGTGTCCACTGCTGTCAACTTTATTGAGGGACGACGAAGCTCAGGTACCGTGCCTGCCCAACTGTTAACAAACTTGCAGTGTCTAAAATCTGATATACGTTGAATAGTATATACATTTTTTTGGCTAGATTAGTTGGGGGTGTCCACAAGTCATGAAAGGATCACCCCCCCCCCCCCAAAAAAAAAAAAAAAACTGGTCCCCCTTTGAGGGACACTATATAGACTTTCTCTGTAATTAGCTCATTTTGTGATTAATATAGCCTTAGTAGGGGTACAGCTTGCCTTATTCAAGAAAAGAGTGTAAAGCAGAAGCTCACAAGAGATCCACTTATCTGGTAAAGGAAACTTGTGAATGTCACCAAGTAGATGGGATGTCACAAGTTAGAAGCTAGGTGCACTCTCTGGTGGGCAAGAGGAATCTTAAGGGTTTTATCAACTAGAACCTTGCCAACATGCAGCTGGTCAAAGAGAGGGCAGGGGGAGGGGTCCCTTGGCCAGGCCTAAAAGAAAAAAGTATAAAGCAAAAGCCCACAAGGGCTCCACTCATTTGGGTGGAGCGACTTGTGAACTTCACCAAATTGACGAGATGTCACAAGTTTGATAGTCACAGGAGGTGTCCCTTGTCATAAAGTTGAAGTTCAGTGTACTCTCTAGTGGGCAAGAGGGACCTCAAGGGTTTTATCAACCTGAAGCCTGCCAATGCATTCGGTATGGTAGTAGGTCTAAGTGAAGCTCCCAATCTGGCATCCCTTGTTTCCATTGCATGCACTTAATGCATTACTAGGATCCACTCAGGGTTAGAAAGATGCCTGCTCGTGTACAAGAAGCAGGCCCTGGGTATGCTTATAGTTAGGACTTAAGATACATTAAGCAACAAAAAATCATTAAATAATGAATATATGATTAATTAAAAAGATTTTAATTCGGAAAGAGAGATTTAGAAAATGACATAACAAATAAATTACAAAGAAAATTTGAAAGAGAATATTTTTATGGGTTTAACTCTGTTTTACATAAGGTAAAAAATGAAAATATATACGTGTGTGTGCACGCACATCAAATCAATTTGAAACAAAACTGATTCTTAATAAATAAGCACTCATAAACGCATCTAATGATTCAGATCTAGCATAAAACACTTAAAACTATGTTTTTTGGAGGATCTTATTGTGACCTGACAAAAAAAGGGATAGCATAATCTCCATTCCTTTATATTTATATATGCGCTTGAGAATCAAGATAGGGTACAAGAGCTATGAGATTCAAATTCAGGAGTCAATATAGTCCCAACTATATATCTGACAAAACTGGACCCATATACTTAAGTTCTTTTGAAAAGTATTTTCCATATATATATATATATATATATATATGATCTCTCATGTTCTAAACTTTTCTCAAAAGAAAAAAAAGAGTTTTTTCTGATAGTTTGAAAAAGGCAATTTTTTTTTGTCAGTTTTCAAAGTTATATAATAAGAAAAACGCGTTTGCATCCTTAGAATTAGGGTGGCCATGAATTGTCAGGTGGGCCCCACTGGCAAGACATGGGCTGCCCATATCAGCATATCCTATGGAGGACTAAAACTAGGGGTGTCAACGGGCCTGGTTTACCCAGACTCGACCCGAACCAAACCCAATAGGGCCCGGGTATTGTGATAAATAAGAAGACCCGATTAAGACCTGGGTCCGGACCTGGAGGTCTGATTAATACACGGATCCGGGTATAGTTTGTGAAATTTTATACTAGACCTGGACCCGACTCGAGTTTCGTTTAAGACCCTAAAATTTTCAATGTAAAAATGATAAAAAGATATGGTTTTACCGAATATGGTTCGGTTTGGTTTATGTACTTATCCATAATCATACCCGAAGATCTGGTCCAAGTTTGGCTTCACTTGTATCCGAACCAAACCCGACCCATTGATACCCCTAACTAGAACTATATAGTACCTGCTTATGACAAAAACCCAATTAAATGACTTCTTTGTGAGGATGTAAATGTCAAAGCTTGCCTCCAAAAGGCATAATCCAAATCCTTGAACCAATATCATGAAGTAGAGAAAACACCAAATTTTGGTTAAAGCAATTTCTTGTTAGAATGCTTTCTATAATATTTCACAGTGACCAACGGGGGGCTTCACTTGTCTGACAGAAGCAGTTAGTGCACGTCACCTTGTGTTGGGACGTTGCAAGTTCGAATCCCAAATGGTGTGGTTGTATAACTGGTAGGGATCTGCCTAACCCCAACTCTCTCTGTCGAAAAAAAAAATTCACAGTGGCCCCAAGAGCAAGGGCACAGTGGGGTTGGGCCTTGGCCACTCGACAGGCGGTCAAGATTGGATTTCTGCTAGTGTCTCCAATGCCCAGAATAGGCCCCCAGGACAGGGGTTGTAGTCTCAGAGTTTTACACCACCGGCAATATGACCGTAGGTATGGCAGGCTGAGCCAGCACGACCCGACCTTCATGTTAGGTGTGGTTTCTTTGGGTTATAAAAAAAAGTATTTCATAGCGTATGCATGTGATTTTTTTTTTTTTAATTAACATGGTAAAACCGCAATTATGGTATGGACATACAGTTACGGGTTGAGTGGTGTCACGTTGATCGTGGACTTGAATATGGTAACCTAATGTTAACAACACATTTTTCTCCGAGTATTGAACTCTCTGAGTATTGAACTCTCTGAAATGATAACAACACATTTTTCTCACTTGTTCACCGTGAGTGCAAGATAGGCTATATAAAATATGGTAACCTAATGTTAGCCATTTTACTACACAATAAATTCTTCTTTTAAATGCAAGTTAGTGTGGCTCGAGCCAAGCCAGGCCCGAGCTTGAACTCGAGCTGAGTTTGTACACGGCCTTTCATGCTCGGCTAGATTCCAGCTGAGCTTTTTGAACCTGAGCTTGGCTCGAGTTTGGTTCGTGTGCACCCCTAGCGCTAATACAGTGCTTCACTAGGTCGAAGCACCTTGCTATGATAAAGGACACTTCGCTAATGGAATACATTGTAGGATTTGTAGATATAACTATCATCTATTTTCGCTGCTAAAACTTTTTTTAAATTTCGCTGCAAAAAAAATTATGATTTTTTTACAAAGTTTTGTTTTGAAAATCCGATGCATTACAGAATTGGCACCAGAGCCTAAGTCTGAGAAACATGGTTCGAGATATCGCACTATAAGTATTACTTTCAATATGCTAAACTCGAAAAAATATTTTGTCAAATATGGATGGCGACTTAAGACTTGAGGGGTTTAGGTGACGTGGCAATGAACAGGCCTATCTGAGGCAATTTGTCAAAAAAAAACCTAGTTCTTAAAAACTGGTCATGTTTTGAGTTTGTGGACTCACGTGTGAGGTTTTTGCCGCCTATGTCTGCCAGTGAGTCGTGACTCTTATAATTATGACGATGTGTGCTTGTTGTGCTGCAACATATATATACAAGTAAATTTTTACTTCTTTGTATATGATCAAAAAACTAAATCACGTTAATTGTATATAGCCTTTTGTGAATAAAACAGACGAAAGAGCTAAACAAACATGACATGTAGTCAAGAGGAAGAAACTGCGAATATCATAGCTGCTCATGAGAGATTTTCTGCAACTCAAAGTGAGCCTTTTTTTCTTCTTTCTTAAAAGACCTTGCTTGATGGAATGGAGAGCAAAAGCAATTCAAACCTACCCTAGCAGCGAACAACGAGTTCCGTCGAGCCTACACATGTGTTGCCTAGAATATAAATTTTTTGTTTACATGATAACAAACAACTATATTTGAGGAGGTTGTTAAGAGGACAACAAAAAACTACATTAGAGGAGGTCGACCAACACAATCTAAGGATTGGCCAGGATAACTTTTGTAACTCTAAGATTTATCCTGGAGGATTATCGTTGGATATTATTGATTCATTTGGTGAGTTGTTGCTTGTCTTATCACACCTCTGCAAGCTCAATTGGGAGGGGAGGGCACACATTGAGCGTGTGACGAATGTTGATGAATTGAGCAAAGGGAAGTGGTTTGGTTAATCCATCCGCCAGCTGATCATGAGAAGAGATTAACTAAATTTGAAGATGGCCCTTGCGCACGTGATCACGAACAAAGTGAAAGTCGATTTCAACATGCTTGGTTTAAGCATGAAAAACAAGATTGGCAACAAGGTAGAGCGCATCGATATTGTCACACCATAACACAGGTAGTGCATGAGGAAGTGATTTTAACCAAAGCAAATCAGAAGTAGCGCACACTAGCGATTGGTATTAAGCATTTGTACTAGATCGGGCCATTATTTTTTGCTTTGGGGATGACCATGAAATGACATTCGAACCAAAGATGATTACATAGCCGGCAGTAGATTTTCTATCATCGGGGCAGCCAATGCAATCCGCATCCGAGTATGCATTGAGCTGAAGAGAAGATGACGATTGAAGAAGCAGGCTATGATGTAAGGTTTCCTTTAAGTAGCATAAAATTCTTTTGACTTCAGACCAGTGAGCATCAATCAGTTGATACATGTACTAACTTTCTTTATTGACAGCAAAGGCTATGTCGGGACGAGTAAGAGAGAGATATTATAGACCACCAATAATGTTGTGATGTAATGTGGGATCCTGAAACAAAATTGGTTCATCTTTGGATAACTTTGAGTAGAAACTCATAGGAGTAGAAACAAGTTTGGCTTCCACCATGCAGACCTTCTGAAGCAGATTAAGAGTGTATAAATGTTGGGAGAGAGTTACACCAGCTAGAGAATATAGCACCTCAATGCCAAGAAAATAGTTGAGCCGCCCAAGATATTTGATGGAAAATGCCACACCGAGACTAGAAATCAGCTAATTGATCTCCTTTGGGGAGGTGTTAGTGATTATGATGTTGTCCACATAGATTGATATATAGATAATGAGACCACCTTATTGAAAAATAAACAAAGAAATATCTGATTGTGAAATAACAAAGCCATAAGAGACTAAATATGAGCTTAATTAGACGCTGGTATCCGGCCCATGGAGCCTGCTTGAGATCATAGATAACACAGTCAAGCTTGCAAATATGATAAGAAAATTTTGAATGCTCAAAACCAGGTGAGTGGCTCATGTAAACATCTTCATCTAAAAAACCATTTACAAAGACATTGTTGAAATCCAATTGATTCATATGGCACTAAAATGAAACAATAAGAGACAAAACAACTCGATTTGTGATTGGTATAATGATAGGATTATATGTCTTAAAGAAATAAACCTCTTCCTTCTGGTAGAAACCTTTGGCCACATAGCGAGCCATGTAATGGAAAATAAAACCATTTGCATGACATTTAATGTGGTACACCCACATGGACCTGACAACATTCAACTAGGGCTACGGTGGAATGAGATGCCAGGTGTGAATGTGTAAGAGAGCTATACATCCATCCTCCATGGCAGAACACCAATGTTGATGCTTGTTGGCCTACTTGTAGGTGGTAGGCTCAGTCTCTAGAAGTGTGGCATTGAAAGCATTATAGGCAATGTGATACAGAGATGCAAAAAAGGATTTAGGTTTAAGCGGGCTTATCATGGAATGTGTCACCATCTGATGAGTATGTTTGGCTTGACGAGTGATAGTGGGTGCAAACACACATAGAATAGACTCTGAAAAAGTCAGCGGTGGGTCAGGTGAGATAGGCACTGGTGTAGGGGAAGCTGGTGGGTGATTAGCAGTTAGAGCAGGTGTGGGTGACCCAGGGGATAAACTCATAACAGGCCAGTCAGATGAAGGGTTGATTGTTGTTGGTGCAGTGATGACAACAGAGGAGAGTGACAAAATGACCAAGACGGCCATGGGAGAGACGCCCCATCGTGCAAGATCATGCTGAGATATGGGAGAGGGAACGTTAGGTTTGGTAGGGAGGGACTCGTCAAAATGCATATGATGAGTGATATAGGTGTGAGAGGTCTGAGGATGAAAGCAGATATAGCCTTTATCACAGGGGGTGTAACCTAGGAAAATGCAAGATTTGGTTTTTTGTTGGAATTTAGTGTTGTATGGGGTAGCTAGGGGGTAACAGATATACACAAATACCTGAAGATGATGGTAATCAGGTGACTGGTTTAGGAGCAATTCATAGGAAGTTTTACGTTTGAGCACTAGGGTTGGTAGTCGGTTAATAATATAGGTCATTGTTCGAAAAGCATCAACCCAAAATCCATACGACAAAGAGGTGCCTCTTAATAAACTGAGACTCATTTCCACAATATGCCTATGTTTCTGCTCAACCAGCCTATTTTTCTTATACGTGTGAGGACATGAGAAGTGATAAAATATACCATGATATGTAAGATAGTTCTTGAACTCACTGCTTGTAAATTCGCCACCATTATCAGATTGAAAGGATTTAATATTGAACCCAACTTGTTTTTTCACAATAGACTTGAAACCTTTGAAGTAGTCAAACACTTGAGATTTTGTTTTCAAAAGAAAAATCCAAGGATCGACTAAATTACCCACAATTAACAAATAGAAACAAAAACCTTCATGAGAGGTGACGGTAGCTGCTCTCCATTCATTGGCATGCAATAATTTAAAAGGTTGTGAGCTGCATGATAAAGAATGCCCAAACAAAACTTTGTGGGCCTTTCCAACAAGATAGTGCTCACAAACCTTTGTACTCTTAACATTATTAAATGACATATCATTACTAGTTTTAAGAAATGAAACAATATTATTATTTGTGTGCCTAAGACGCTGATGCCATAGATCAAATATTGCTTGCATATCTACATAGATTGCCATCATCAAAGTGCCACTCACTTTAATTGGACAGAGCCCCATGTTGTTTTTCAGTCTCTAAAGTTGAATCTTGCTTGTCTGCTCAGGGTGAATTCTAAAACACACTCATTATCCTTCATGAATTGACCCATAAATAACAAAGCTTTAGCAATGTTAGGCACGTGAAGGATATTCTTTAAATCAAATTTAGAGCCTTTAGATGATAAAACCAAATCACCTACATGAGAAATAGGTAATGCCTTATCGTTCCTGACCATGATTGATTCACTACCTTGATAAGAGAATTTATTGACGAACTGATGGTAATCCTTGGTCAGATGATTGATTACACCAGTGTCAGGATACCAATGGTCATCGGTGGCTTATTGTAATGACAACGGAAACAACCTTGAGAATATCCCAACAATTTTTTGTAATATGGCTACATTTTTCGCAATAGTAACATGTGATAGGGCCCCTTTGAGAGTTTTGACCTATGAGCAGCTGATTGAAGTTTCCTGAGGAGCACAACCTTGGCCCTGACCTTCATTTCAACAACCCTTATAGGATCCATGCCCGTGACCTCTTCTTCGAGAGGCCATGAAAGCAGTTTGAGAGGATTCTTGGTTCTCTACCTGTTTGGGATAAAGTATAATGACTTTTTTTTCTTGATTAATCAGAAGATCATACAGATCAGCAAAAGAGTGACAGGTCGCTCCAGTCATGATTGATGTAACAAAGTTCTCATATTCAATGGACAAACCATTGAGAGCGATTTACATGAGATCGTTATCTTCAACTGGATTATTTGCAGCAGTAAGGGAATCAACCAGAAATTTGATTTTATTTAGATAGGTATCCATGTCCATGGTTTTTTCATTATGAAAGTGAGATCCTTCGTTAAGATCATGATCCTTAATGGCAATTGAGAATCATGGGACTTCTCTAGCATGACCCAAGCTTCTCATGCTGTTTTGGTTTTCATAATTTACCCAAACACTAATTTAGAGACCATAGCTTTGATTCAGCTTAAGGCAAGCTGATTGGACTTGCGCCAAATGTAGAAGGTAGGATTGGCTTCTTGTTTTTCACCTTTCGTAGAAATAGATTTAGTTGGTTGATGAGAGGAGCCATCAACAAACTTGATAAGGTCTTGGCTCAACATAACCGATTCTAGTTGAGATCTTCTGCGAAGATAGTTTTTTTTGTTCAACTTGATCGATATGAGACGTGATAGCATTCCACTGGATTGCAATGGTACTGGAAGCCATTGAAATGCTCAAAGGAGCTTTTCAAGCTTTGATACAATGAAATGATAATAACGCAGGAAAAACCTGCTTTTCTCACTTGTTCACCGGGAGTGCAGGATAGGTTATATAAAAGATGGTAATTAAATGTTACCCATTTTACAATGATAACAAAGATACAGTAAAAGGTAAGTTACAACGGATGAATACAAACCAGGAAATGTACATCTGTATTTCTTGTTTACATGATAACAAGCAACTACATTTGAGGAGGTTGTTAACATGATGAACATGAAACTACGTTAGAGGAGGTCGACCAACACAATCTAAGGGATTGGCCAGGATAACTTTGGCAACTCCAAGATTTATCCTGGAGGATTATCGTTGGACGTTATCGATCCATTTGGTGAGTTGTTGCTTGTCTTATCACTCTCAACACCCTACCCAAGATAGCTTTTATTTGATGTAGGCCTTGCAGCAAAGAACGAACTCTGGGTATTGAACTCACAACCTTTTTCAACATGGAAGCTTCAAGCCCACCCACCTAGTTAGGTGTGCGCATTAATCCTTGTGGGCTTCTAGTGGTTTGTTAAATATAATGGATTAAAAAACAAAACCACAAGGGCTTTGCACCTGGTTAAGTGGGTCAACTTAATGTGTGCTGCATCATAGCCAAAATAGGATTTTGGAAAAATTGAGTTACTAAGTCACACTTTAAGATTTTTGAAGATGAGAACTGGGTTTGTTGGGGACTAAGTTCTCATGATACAACTAAGCTTGAACCTCAAAAGTGTCATTGTGTCACAAGATAAGGTGACCTTTTCCATATGTGAATTTACAAGTCAAATGGGAGCCAAAAGAATAGAAAGTAGAATAGTTTTGAGAAATAGAAAAATCTGATGACCAAAATAACGAAAATAAAGGGTTTTATTGATTTAAAAAGGTTAACATTTTTGGTGATAATTGAGATTTAATGGTCATAAATTCAACGTCTTAAAAAATGAATACAAATAACCTTAAATGACCACTCACCTTTGACAAATGGTCGACTTTTAAAACTGCCCAAGAGTCACAAAGCCTCATAATCACCATTTAAGTTCTCTCAAACCAGCCAAATCAATGCGAGAAATTAAAAGTCAAAATTGGCTTGGTCAAAAAGTTAAGGTGGGTTTGCTTTTGTCAAAATGAACCTAATCACCACACGTGCACTGCGAGCATGTGAAATGTGTCACATTGCACCTCAATGTGCATGCACACGCATCACTACAAGGATGAGAGTCAATAGCGGTGACTCTTTTTTCAATGAGAAAAAATCTTGCCGCTATTGATAAAGCAATAACCATGAGATTTTTGTCCCCACTATTAATAAAACAATAACGGCGACATAAATATCTCGTTGTTATTACTGAATTTCAACTTTCCGGTATTAGAGCATATGAGTGACAAAGATTAAGACTTTTGCTGAATTTTACTTTTGTTATATTGGCAGTATATGTGCATATGAGGAATTACATATCTCCATTTAACTTCATTTAAGATCTTGGAGGATCTCTAGGTAGCGAAGCAGCTACTGGCAGAGGGGTCCTCTTTGCTATTGAGGCACTACTTGTTGATTATGGAAAGGGCATTGCAGATTAACGAATTGTGATGCCGGTGAAGATCCTTTCTTTCCATATCTCTTTCAGCTGTGGAACAATGTAAAGTTAGTACAAGAATTGGCAGACTTATTAGTTATTTAGCATGAACTAAGCATTAAGATAAAACAGAGAAAGTAAATTTTTTTACTAATATAAAATTGTTAGTTTTCTAAGAACCTGTCAAACTCATAGTGGAAGTAAAATTGTTAATTGAAGTTCATAAGAGAAGGATAAAACAATTGAAGTTCCTGGTGCTGACCTTAAGGTGTATGAAAATGTGCAATAGTTGATGCAAAAGTTTGAGCAAAATGACAATTGGTTGTTACTAGAATTTTCATTTTTTTAAAAATGAGTTGCAATTTCTCTTGGAAACCAGTGAATGACCCTTTTTTTTTCTCAATAGTGTAACAAGATTAGGCAGAGAAATGCAAAAAGAGTTTAAAGGCCTAAGATTCTCGTCAACAGATTATTGTGCTTGCTTATTTTTCAGGATATGTTTATTGAAAACATTGATTGTAGTTTCAGTTGTCTTTCCTTTTTTTTTTTTACTTTGTTGTGGTGGTTCTGATTATAGTTGACATTTCATCACCTTTTTTTTATTGTGATTTCAATAGATGATGGTCCTGCCACTCAAAGGGCCTTGACAGCATATGTTGCAGTCTTTGATAACATTCTTCATCGTTTGCGCTTTTCTAAATTTTTGGTACTCATTAGGGAAAAGTTTGATTCCTAGGTATCATATCTTCACTTGTAAGAGTTACAATCTTTTATTTCTTTAATCGACCTCACTAGTTTACTGTATTGTTCTTTATTTTGGCTTGTAAGATAATTTTCTGTTGTATCCAACTTAAATCTTGCAACAGCTGGTTATGAATACTATTTCTAGTTATTCCTTAGTTATTTATAGGATAATGATTCTTTTAATATTTCTATCAATTCACTTCATGAGTTGACTCAGGGATTATTGATAGTTTTTAAGAAAACAGTTACTTGAGTTTGTGGCCTGGAACTTGGTTGACACCATATGCAACCAAGCCATCTTTTCTTGGGACTTCACGATAGAAAGCCATGATATTTTCAATCGGTCTTGCACAATTAAGTCGTCATTTCTGATGCAATTTTGTCCAAGTCCTATCAACTTTTATTGGAATTTGTGGTCATAGTTTTAGTTGTCTTAAGACTTTATGTATTGTTTCAACCTTAGGCCAACCCCTCCTCTCTCTCTCTCTCTCTCTCTCTCTCTCTCTCTCTCTCTCTCTCTCTCTATATATATATATATATATATATATATATCATCTTTGTAATTTGTTGTTGTGCAACTTTGTCAGCAGGGTGTATTTATTCCATGACATTTTTTGTTTGCAGCTTTATAGTCTATGGCGGCGAGATCCTTGTCTTGCCGTTATAGGTGAGATCCCTATCTCGCCATTATAACCTATAACGATGAGTCAATTCTTTCTGTTATAGCCTATAATATCAAGTCAAGGATCTCACCGTTAAATATTACCATGCCACTATTGGTGTTTTCAGTTTTGACGAGATTCGTTGCTGGTATTGGTTCATCCTTTAACGGCGAGCTATAAATATCACTACTATTACTCAACAATGGTTATTTTTTTCAACGACTTGTCGGTGAGAATTATTACCGTTATAGGCCTATAGCTATGAGAAATATATCGCTGCTATTGACTTACATCCTTGTAGCGCTTGTGCATGGTTGGTGTGCCCGTTCTTTTGCAAGCCACCATAAAACAAATATTAAAAATAAAGAAAAAAAACTTTATTTAAATCATAAAAAAATTCTTCTCTTAGATATGACACTAAATACTTTTCAAAAGTATTTTATTTTGGTAGGAAACAATAAATGAACCATATCTTTATAAAAAAACAAGTACAATTCTATAATAAAAAATAATATATTCTAAAACTTTTTCCAACGAGGTGTTCAAGGAAATCCAAAATTCCATATCCAAGTGCATCCCTTGCTACAAGGCCGAAGCAGCAAGCTCCCTGATAGGCAAGGGTGTGAATTTAGAGTTACGTGATGTCATACTTAGCGACCATAGCTTGACCGGGCCTTCCAGCATCAACCCAGAGTGGGTTTTCCAGTCTAATGAAAGAAAAAAAAACAGTAAAAATAAAGCCTGCCTTCGTGTTTTCTACATCACTGAAAATTAAAGTTTTTCAGTGGCCCTATCTTAAAGTGGAAAATGACCAGACATTCACAAAAAAAAGATAAAATGAAAGAAAATGACCACACAGACATATAAGGAGGGTACATTTTAACTTTGTCAATGGTGACATGAGTTTCTTTTTTAATTATATGTGATCTTATAGAGTGGCCACAAAAAGAAAAAAGTAATTTGATGATGGGGAACCATATGATTGGGGACCATGGAAACGCAATGGAGTTAAAATGGTTGTTTCAGTCCAATTCACAGAAACCGAAGTGATTCAACTCAATCATGCATGCATGTACAATGTATCTTTTCCTTTTCTTTGTTTTTTGGGTGATTTGCTTTACTATCAATTTGGATTGATAGGCCTAAGGGTTAAGGGAGTGGCACTAGCACCAACTTGTACTATTGTGATTCCTGAGGTAACAACATTTAGCAGATAAGAAAAGCAACACACTAGGACTAGGAGGCCTCCTTTTGTTCCCCTATCTCAGCATGGTGTAGCATGTGATCCTATTTCATCTTTTGACGACACTCATCATGTCATGTCAACAAGATGATGAGGCTCTTGTTGGTTTAATGATGTGATGTGTTTTTTAGAACAATAAAGCTTTAATGTCTCACATTGCACTTGATGATCAAATAAATCAAATTAGCTAGTGAAATTGGATAGATCCAAAGCACAACTTTTAGTTGTATTGATGGTCATTTAAAATCATTTATCAGCCAAAATTGTTTTATTTTCCTAAGTCTATAAAAACTCTTTATTTTCGTCTTACTGATTATCAGATTTTTTTTATTCTCAAGCTTTTGCCATTTTCAAATTTTTTTTGTTTGCTCTCATTTAGCTTGCAAGTTTATTTGTGAGAGGTCACTTGGTCTTGCAAAGTAATGACTCTCTTAAGATCTAAGCCTAGTTGTATTACAGAGGCTTAGTCACACAAATCTCAGTTTTAAATTAAACAAACACTTGTAACTAGATTTTTTTTTAGTGCTTAAAACATTTAGGAGAAATGAACAGGTTAGGAGCTACAAACTTTCCTACATACTGCTTCTTCTATGGGAAGGATTAAGCCCAAACCGGTTGCATATTGTGCAAAAAACAAAAAAAATATAAAAAGTCTCTCTCTCTCTCTCTCTGTCTCTCTCTCTCTCTCTCTCTCTCTCTCTCTCTCTCTCTCTCTCTCTGAGGACCACCTAAATGACCTAATCATCTCTCTTTACATATCCATAGCTATAGATGTGAGCATCCTAAAGCCATTGATACAAGAACATGATATGACAAGGTGGTCCTCTCGTGCTACTTTTCATGTGCTAACAATTCCAAAGATCAAGAATAGAGCTATTGTGTAGAAACTACCACTCAAAATTCGGAACCTTAGGCCCTTCCCAAAATACTAGTATGCCACCTATTAAATAATTCACTATACACCACCCTAAAACGCCAACTGGCCCATTGACCTCTCAAAAGATAAACTTATTATTATTTATTTGTCATTCACAATGATTCCTATGTGGTGCTGTGAAGAGTGGGGGCAGGCAACAACCTACTTGTCTTTCACCACTAGGCCAAGGATAAACACCCCATCACTAATTACACATTAACAGGCCTTTGGTTTGTGTGAAACCCTTTTCATTTACGCCCATCAAGAAGTACACTCAGCTTCAACCTTAACACGGGTTGCCTTCTATGGGTTTTGAACAGTGATCTATGTTGAAAAACTTAGTAAGTTAGAATTTAAAAAATAACCTACAAACTTTATAAAATCTAAATACTATAAGAAATATTATATATCCACGTATGATTGCAATTAATTATAGAATTTTATTAATTTATTTTATAAGAAATAATCTCATCTTTTTTTATTTAAAATAATCACAGTAACGAGATAACATATATATTTTTATACTTGATCCATATGACATGTCAATTTAAACATGCAAATAAAATCTCCATGACCAAATCAATGTCTTAAATTAGTATATATGATCATAAATAATCAATTAAAATATTTAAGCTTATATAGATAGATTAAATTTTAAATAATAGACACTTTTAATTAAAAATAAATATGTAATTATAATAAAAAAATATAAATATGATTTTAATTAAGATAAAAAATAAGATCAAACTTATTTAAATAAGCAACTGAATCTGCCAAAACAAAAACCGTTAGATTATCATATAATTTCAGACATGAAAAAAGGGAAATTTGCTTTTGAAAAGACAAAATTTAGATAATTGAATAAGATATTCAACACATAGAAAAATACTGAATTTTGGTATACAATTGCGAAGTTATGACTTTCGTAAGCT
Source organism: Nuphar pumila (assembly GCF_984573655.1). Lineage (NCBI taxonomy): Eukaryota > Viridiplantae > Streptophyta > Magnoliopsida > Nymphaeales > Nymphaeaceae > Nuphar > Nuphar pumila. The sequence goes on along the minus strand of NC_143252.1, from coordinate 142,334,372 downwards.
GACTATATCAAGTGCTATCCAATTTCGGGTATGATCTTACCCAAATATATGTATAGGATTGAAGCATGAAATTGAATAAATAATATAGATAAATTGATAATAACATCAAGAAACAAAATAAGAGAAAATATGTTTTTCACTAGCCAAAGCTCTCAAATCCATGTTAATTGAAAAAGAAAAAATAAAGCCCAAGTTTGGATCAACTTATTTTAACTTGAATCATCATCAAAAGAGAATCGAACTCAAGCTTGTGTATCGACCCTAGGTTTAGGAGCACACCAAATGGGGTGAACCTGAGCTTGTCTCTTGGAAACATGGCACAAAACTACTAAGAAAGATTTTTTTTTCATTGCCACTCCCTAGGGTGAGACCCTCTAGTTATAGAGCATCAGAACTCAAGTCACTCATTAAAAAAAAGAATATCAGTTGATGCCAACCACCAACTAGACTTTCTTAATTGATAAGTTCATCTCTTATTAGGTAATAATTTTAATTAGAATAAGACTCTAAAAGTTGTAAAGATTTTAAAAATACCAAAAACAAAATTAAGCAAACACAATAATTATAAACATATTTCAAAAACAAGAATTACAAAAAATACTTGTTTGTTATATCTCAATTTTGACTCAATATATGCATATTTTATTAGTGTACTAACTAGTACTGTATTGAAAAAAATATACTAGAGGTCCACTAACAGTAGTTACCATTACGAGCATCAAAAAAACTTTACTCACCAGACATAAGATACCAATATAGAATACGATGATTGTCTAAGATCACTAAAGTTCACATAGTCAATCACATCTCAAAGACTTTTAACAAATGTGATTATTAACCATTGCCTTTGCCTTTTCCGTGCATATCAAATTGAAACATTTCTTGTGTGATTTTCCCAGACTGGCACCGTGAATAGGTTTATCTTTTGAATGCCTCATCTTCAATAGATTCTACTGCAAAAAAATGTAAGATACCCTACATCACCTATTTCCTTAACCCGATTTATGAGACATCAAAGGCAGTATATCCAAAGTTTTGAAACTTAAGTTTTTTTCAATGTTCAAATTAACACAAACTTATATAAGTTTCTAAATGAATTCATTTTTGCAACTAAAACTAGTAAAACCATGATAAAACCTTGTATAAGGCATAGTTGAATGCAATACCAAAGCATGAATATAATCACAATCGTATTTGAATATTCATAGATTTCATCAAAAGTTATACACGACCATATGTAATATCCAATAATCTACCCGTGTTAGATGACAAACCACAATTGCTCCAAGCTAGAAAGCTCTTGTGAGCAGTTGTGCTTCACTTTGCAGACACAGACCAATAATTAGGCCTTCCCTGTACTAGTTGTGGTAGAAAAGGTGGCCTTGATTTTGGCATCTTGAGTTATTTTGTCTTTTGTAATCCAAAAAAACTACACTCTGCACAAAAGACCTTGTAGAGCTTTCTCATCCTGCCATGCCTACGGTTGTCAAGCCATCACCGTAAAACTTTGAGGCTAGAACCCCCCATCCCTCGTGTTTATGCTGCGCAATTGGGCAAGGAGGGATGCTGATGGGAATCGAACCTTGGTCGTCTGTCTAGTGGCCAAGGCCCCACCCCACTAAGCCAACTACCCTCGAGGAATCTTGAGTTTTTAATTTAATAGTTTTATTTAGTTGAACGTTTAAAATGGAAGGATAATGGGATCTTACTATAAGAGCAAGATAAAATAACCACCTAATTTCATCAATTGGCACATAAATATCCTCAAAATGGCAAAGCCAGCTCTAGAAATAAAGAACCTTTTATTGCATGTGGTATAAAGGAGCACTTTATTTCCAATATCATGGTACTTGTTTATAATGAAAGCCATGTACACATACATGTGGGACTAGGGGATCCAAATTTGCACAAAGATAACTTACAATACAAGGCCTTGCACTAGAACAACAAGGTTCCATATATCTAAATACCAACAACGACTGGACTTGCTCGTTTCACAGGAAAATCTTGGGAAAACTATTATTATGTGCAATGTTTGGAATTCCAAGAAATTCTGGATTTTGGTGGTGCATCCAATTGTATTTATAAATGGGGACAATGATCTAAAGGTACCCATAGTCCTACAAACATTGTCAGAATCGGTTCCTGAATCTAACTGGTCTATTTAAAAAAATAATCTTTTAAAAATCCAAAAAAGATTAGAAAGAATATACTTATTTATTTTATACACACATGTATTCAGCATAGGGCCTATTGGGCCCAATACAACCAAGTTGGAGCTGAACCAGCCGGTTTTATAGGAAGCCTGAATAGGCCTGCACTGAATTGAAAGAAGGTCAATTCTTTGGCCCATGAGATAAACATTTGCGTGATATCTGGTGCATACCATGGATCATGGATGCATTTTTTTTTTTTATATTTACACCGAAAAACCGTCCCCAGGATCAGAGCGCTGGCCCTGCCTGCCATACTTACGATCACTGTCCTGGTAGTATAAAACTCTGTGGGCTTACCCCTTGCCCCCGGGGAATCGCCATGTTTCAGCTTGTGCAAGAGATGATGCTCATGGAATTTGAACCTAGACTGCCTGCCTTTGCGGCCTAGGCCCCCATCCCACCACTCCCATGGATACCTTGCATAAGCAATTATTGGAGAAACCAAACTCCTTGAAGGGGATTCCCACCAAAAAGGGTGCATCCACCGTCCATTTCCAAGATCAATGATGGATGCACCCTATGCCACTAACCACACAAGCAGAAACCACCACCATGCACCATTCATGGGCTTACTTTAAATGGAATTCAATGAAAAAGGGAGAGACCAAGGGGCAAGCCAGCCTATTTGGACTTGAAGAGTGGGCCCCCATTAACAGCATATACCTATTGTTCTCATCACTAAAGAAGAAGAAGCCGTACAAATAATAGATATATATATATATACAGAAGAAGGCCTCTTCAATTCATGTTATAACCACTCAGCAACATTGTGTCAATGAACAAAAGACAAGATGGGTTCAAGGAACTAGTGGGTCCCACATGGTTGACAAGCTAAGTAAGCTAGCTAAGGGTATATCTCATCGAGGGTTCATGCCGAACCAAGCTACCAATCATCATTTTCGTAAGCTATATTGCCTCAGCGAGTAGCTAATTAATGAGGGCAGATAAGGTCCAACAGGTACCTTGGATGCCGTCCATCATCAAGATGAACGGCACTCAAAAGTTGTCAAAGAAGGATAGTCCCCACCTAAATGGGTCCCACAAAAATTTTGGATGCCCTTCACTTTTTAGATGAAGGGCATCGTTGGTTGAAAAAAAAAAGGATGGTTGAGATTCGTTTAAAACAAGAAGCTTTTGATGGTTATTGGGTGTTGTTCATTTTGGTTATGGATGGCATTCAAGGTACTTTTACAGTTTTCTGTCCAAGGTCCCTTGGACTTAATCTGCTCTCTTAATTAAATTAGATTGGAGCTCTCTAAGATTTGAGGGACCAGATCCTGTACCGGGTCCACATCAAATTCAAGTATCTAAACATCAGTACAGATTCTAGATTCATTTTTAATGAAAATTTATGGATTGGTAGGGATGTCAATGAATCTAATTTTATCAGATATCCAACCAAATTTGATCCCGTTTTGTTGCATTTGGTAAACCAAAACCATAACCAATTATAACCTGAGGCATATATGGTTTTGATTTTTTGGAGCTGAATCCGACAAATATCCGAATTTGATGGGTATTCGAATCTGTTTGCACGTAAAAAGTGCGTCTAGCATTAAGCTTTTTACCATCCGAATTCCAATCCGTTTAGCCAACATCCGATTAGTTGAATATGGCATTAATTTGGCCACATCCAGTCCGAATCCGAACCATTTACATCCCTATGGATCAGGGTGAGGGAGGGGGAGAGGGGTTCAAAGATCTGTAATCCTCGGTTCTTAAATCAGCTCTCTCAGCTTTGAAAATTGAGGCATTCAAACGCACTTTTACTGTGTCCCAATTTTAGGACCTAAACAAATGATGTGATAATGATTTGGGCTTTGTGACAAATCGTAGCCATGTAGATCACCTATCCAATTTGTGACACTGGGTATTCCTGAAGTCATTTGCAAGAGAGGGCTCAAGGTTGTTGGTTATATCTAGGGGTGTCAATGGGTCGGGTTTACCCGGACCTGACCCGAACCAAACCCTATAGGGTTCGAGTATGGTGATAAATAATAAGACTCGATTAATACCCTGGTCCAGGCCCAAATTAAGATCTGATTAATACATGGATCTGGTTATAGTTTGTGAAATTTTATACCAGACTCAGGGCTGACCCGAGTTCCCATTAAGACCCACAATTAATTTTTCAATGTAAAAATGATAAAAAATATTAGGGTATGGTCTGGGTCTGGTTCATGTAGTTCTTATCGGGTCTGGGTATGATTTCTCTTATAGTGGACCCGATTAGACCTGGGTCTGAATTCGATACCCAAAAATTGGGCTCAAGTCTGGTTCTATCTGGGTCCAAACCAAACCCGACCCGTTGACACCATTAGTTATGTCACATATGGTTATATTCATGCTACTGCTATGAATAAAATTTCACATTTTGATTTAACGTTTGAGGCAACCCTTTTGCTCGCCTGCATACTGTTGCCTATAGCAGTAGGCACATTACGTACGTGCCAACTTGTATATGAACCCAAGCACAAGATTATATTCACCAAGTGCAAACTGATAATATGGTATAGTGGATATCACTTGAATACCATTTATGAAGACAACTCATATCTATAAGATACTGATGTGAGCTGAACAGTGACAACAGCAATATGGTTTGGATATTTAGTGTCAAGTTCACATACATCCTTAATTGGATTCGCTGTGTAGGGTTATGTGGCCACAAGACGATAGACGATATATCCCACATCTTGCATGCTGAGCTTTAAAGTGTCATGCGAGGAGGAGAAACCCTAAAATGTCAAGAATTTCATCACAAGTTAACTTTAAACAACAAAATAAGGCCAGTTTGGATTGTGGTTTCATCAATTTCATGGGGTTTTAAAAGGTTTACCTGCATAGGCTCTCAAGCTTGTTCTCTGCTATGTCTTAGACTGCAGTTGTCTCCTAGACCCTGCAGTAGGCCGATTAAAACTACCAAGAGAAAACATATTAGGAATCGATCCATGTAGAGAGCCTTAGAACCTTTTTTTTTTAATTCATGAAGTTGCACCTGGGAGCGGAGACCTGGTCACACTGGTCTTAGCCTGAGATACCTACGGTCATCGTTCCGATAACATAGAACTCCATGAGCGCCCCGCTCGACTTAGGACTTGCTTTTTCAAAATTACAAGTTGGTCAAGGTATCCTAATTCTTATAATTTTATAGGGGTTTCAATGTGAACATAGATCCATATTTTCACAGGATTGTGAACAGGTTGGGCAGAACTTGGATCCAAACCTATAGAGAGTCATGGGTGTGATGGGACTAGTGGAAAATTCGAGGGTGCAATCACATTGCATACTTTGAGTGTGCCGCTCTACTTAACTTAGGTACATAAGATGGATTTTACTAATGAGTTTATATTTGGTACTAATGATGGTATGGAACTATTGAGCTGAAAATCATAAGATCATGTTGTATCCTCCCGATCTGGCCACATGGAATTTTTGAGTCATTAAATTTTGGCATATCGTGAGCCCTAGATTGTTGAATCTCTTAAAAAACCTGCCTACACATGATTCAATATTCATTTCCTATTAAACAAATTTGTTATATCACATCCATAAGGTTCAGTACACACCAAAAAAGTTAAAAAAGTAGGAAAAGACGTTTATCTTCACTCAATAGTTCCGTACTTTAATTAGCACCAAATATTTACCTTTTACTACTTTTGTTTTGCACGTCTACGTTCACACTTTTATGTGCATGTGGGCTTGTGTACACTTGGCCAGAAAGAAAATGAAGGGTGAGAAATGTATTTTTTTTTACCCTGAGAAACCACCTCAGGCGCAAAGACTTGGCCGTGTTGGCTCAGCCTGTCGTACTTACGGTCTCTATCCATATCGGCATAAAACTCTGAGGGCTTACCCCTTGACCCCAAGGAGTTGCCAAGCTTCAGCTTACAGAGAGGGGCTGACGTCCATGAGATTTGAACCTGGACCGCCCATCAAACCGTATAGGCCCCATCCCACTGTGCCAAACCCCTTGGGTCTAAGAAATGTATTTATTTTGTTCTTATGTGGACCAACAGGTACGTTTTTAATCCAGGATTTAAGCAACTGTCAGATAGTCCAGGGCAGAAACTTCACTGATGGATGCCATTTTGTTGAACCTTTAACATGTGGTTGAGTTTGTGAAGTGTGCAACAAATCCAGGACCATCTAGTGGAGTAAATACTGTTAAAATAGGAATAAATAATGTAAGATCATTCTAAAAATCCTATCTACATATCAAAAAAGAATTTAATCCAAGAATCTGTTTGTAGATTATTTTTTAACTATGAAAATCACAACCTTATAGTCATATTTGCCAAAATTGACAGGTGGGATGCCCATTTAATTAGAGAACCATCACCCTTATATATGGTGATACTAGAACCTATAAAATGAAATATGCAAAAATGAAACAAGTAAAATTAATTTTTTTTAATATCTTCACCATGCAGATGTGATCTATGTGCACACATGGAATCTTGATCATCTGAATCTAACACATGATCAAAATCTTCATAAATCTTCAAGCTCAATAAACTTTTTCATTGAAAAAAACATGATCCAAGTGTCAATTCCTAGCAAATATCGACCATGCCAAACACGTATACAGAATTGAAATTGGGAAAAGGTGCTGAAAAATCCATTTCAACTAATTTTGCATGTACTGATCATGTATAGCTGATTCCTCAGTTATATTCAGTCTCCAAATGAGATGTGCAGTGGTGGTTGAATAAGACTGAAGAATCAGTTATATACGGTATGCCCTGATCTCTCTTCTCTTGAGAGCAACATCCCCACTTGTCTTTTTTTTCAAAAGGTAAGGTCATTAAGTTCCACAACTGACAAAAACTTAATTGAATCTTGGAACATGATCTATATCGATGATTTTTTTTTTTGTTATACACTACCAAATGTGAGCACTGATAGCAAGTGGCTCCCAGATTGATCCTCTGGGTGGTAAAACTCCATGGCTAGGACTAGGGGTGTCAACGAGCCTAGTTTACTCGGACCTGACCCGAACCAAGCCCTATAGGTGTTAGAAAATTGTGTGGGCCTACATATATTAAACCACACATTGTAAAACTGTCATAGGTTTGGGCTCAGTTCATGTGATCTAATCAGGATGAGCCATGTGGTATCTCATATGGTATGGTACATTATGTGGAGAGACCTGTCATATGTACAACTTTGTAATGAGCTGAGTTGGAGATAGACTCTTAAACACATTAAGTTATGGTCTCCAAACCTTATATAATGACCTTCTCTCCACGTTTCTCATAAATAAAAAAGAGATTAAGTCCCTCTCATTAAATTTATCGAAAAGAAAAAGATCAAATATACAGGTTTTAGAATATCATATCGTCAATGATCAACCGAAGTGCTATGGATTCAGGTATCGCTTCTGCATTAAGCACTATTTTGTTTTTTACTTCAACGGCTTAACGAAAATATGTATTCGATCATGTTTTCGTTCCGGTGGATTTTATTTCAAGAATAAGGTTCGGGTATGGTGATAAATAAGAAAACCTGATTAAAACCCGAGTCCAGACCCGAAAGTCCGATTAATATATAAACTCGAGTATAGTGAAATTTTATACTAGACCTGAACCCCACCTGAGTTTCAATTAAGACCTACAATTTTTCAATGTAAAAATGATAAATAATATAGTTTTATTAGGTATGATTCGGGTTTGGTTCATGTAGTTCTTATCGGGTTTGAATATGGTTTTTCTCATAGTGGACCTGATTAGATTTGGATCTTAACCCAATACCATACTCGAAAAACTGGTCCAAGTCTGGTTTCAGCTGGCTTCGAGCCAAACTCGACCCATTGACACCCCTAGCTAGGACCCTCGCTGCTTTATTACCAAGCCAGCAAAAGGAAAAGATTTGATAATGCAGTGGCAATTGTTAAAAGGAAAGGAGGATTTGTTTGTTTTCTTGGTAAGCAAGTCATATGTAATGGTATGTGAATGTTACGATTGTTTTTCAGGGGTGGGGAAGGGGGTTTTGCAAATATTTCAAGTCATTAGTGACTTGGGCTAAAGGAAAAGTTTGCCACATTAAGACAAAGGGAAGATTGTGTGTGGTATCCGTGCTATGATCAAGATAGTACAGCCTATGTAAAGACAACCTCCCATTGATTTCATTGAAAGATACAAAGGAGATCTGCACAGTAGGGAGAACAATGTGAAAAGATCAGCACAAATATTTGTGCATTAAGCACCTGATGACCCTCCATCTTGGGAATAAGGCCTGTCAGTTGTTGGGCCCAAGGCCTGATGGAGGGCAATCAGGTGCTTAACCCTGGACTTAAGAACAATGAGCAAACAGATCGTCTGATCTAAATCCACATTTCTTGTAGTTGATCCAAATCTGAATAAGATGTGATGAAGTTAGAACGAATATATATATATATATATATATATATATATATATATATATATATATATATATATATATAGGGTAACTAGAATATGTTAACTGAAAATACGTGAACGGAAGTTCCTGCATTCGGTGTTGTCCATTTGCTAGGAATCGACTGTTGGATTATGTTAATGAAAAAATGTGATTTTTGAAAGTTTTAATACTTACTAAAATTTTAAGTCATTGATTTGCAAGCTTTAAAAGATCATTCTTTCGCATGGTAATCGGATGATCCAAGAATCTGTTTATATAAAACTAAACATCTGGATCACATCCGTACAGTAAAATTGAAGGAAAAAAAAAACATGAAAATCTTGGTTCATACTCCCGTTCACATATTCTAGTGTGAGGTGATGAGTTGATTGCATATTTGGGAATCAATTGAAGAAGTGGAGGTTGGGAGACTTCCTTTGTATATGTAGGTGTTGATAGAGGCGAATTGACCAAGGTGGTGAGTTTGGTTTTGGGCGTTTGGAGAGGCTGCCTTTTGTCTTACTCTAAGCAACAGCATTCTCTTGTTTGGAGGCGAAGACAGAATGGGCACAAGCCATCATGCTAAATGCTGTGTAATAGCGATACCTATGTATCGGAAAATCGATAGGCTTCACTCCTAAATCGGCTATTTTTAATAAATATAAAAAATACTTACAATTATTTTTCAAATATTATTTTAATGACTTTAACATGTGTCTTTAATTATTTTTTGGCCGATTCAGATTCACTTGAGTATTGGTATCTATAGGCCGTATTGGTATCTATAGGCCTATTCACCTGAATCGTTGGCCAAATGGTACAGGGCCGATACCAATACTGACAACATTGGTGCCCGATACTGACAACATTGGTGCAAACAACTTAGCAAACTTTTTTTCCAAATGACCTATGGATAAGATCTACATGCTGCTTTTAATGGGAACCTGCTTTTGAACTGCAAGAAACAGGCCTATGTACAGGTTTTTCCAGCGAGGCAAAAAAATGGACTGTTGTAAGTGCACTAATTTTTCTTTTAAGTAAAAAAAACATAAATTTTCAATTGTTGCCTACTAAATAGAACATGATGAACACATCTATCCGGTTAGATTGAGTCAAAACAACTTAAATCATAAGATTCCAACTAGATTATACCCGCAATCTATTGGATTAAATATAAACCCATGTTCAATCCGACAGAATCCAAAACCATTTAGTCAGATTCAGTAGCCAAAATGGGATCCGTTTAATTTAATATTAGGTTTTGCATGTGAATTGAGTCTCAATCCCAAGTACATGTAATGTCAGATTTTTTGTCTGATCCCCATCCAACTTTGTATCTGAATCTGAATAGGATTATAATAGATCCAAGAAGTTGGGCTTGACAATTCCTAGATCCGATCCGTTTACATCCCTACATTGATTGAAGGTAGGGATGTAAATGGTTCGGATTAGGATCAAGTGTGGCCAATACCAAATCTGACTAATTGGACACACCATATCCAGTTTTTCTACATGTAATCAATATTTATCAAATCTGCATATTCGTCAGATTTGATAGCAAAAAAATCCAAATCATACCCACATCCGATTATAATCGTATATCATTTTGGCTTACTAAATCTTGCTAAACACAGTCAGATTCAGTTGGATATAAAAATATGGCCCATTGACATCCCTAACTGAAGGAGTTGGTTATTTTCACACGAACAAAAGTGGCATTTTCTTGGGCAAATTTGAAATATTATTTTAGGGTACATTTGTTTCATGAAATTTCCTTTTCGTACAAAAATGCTCTCTTTTCTAGGAAATGGGATGAAACAAACCTGTCTATGAGAAATATTATGGTGACACCCACATAATAATAAATGTGAAAAAAAGTAGTTTTCCTGTTAAAATGGGTTCATATATTTAGAAATCACTTTCTGGGCCCTTTCAAAGAAAAGCGGCTTTCATGGGAGTGTAACAAATGCCCCCTTAATCAAAACCAGCATTCTATGTATTTAGGGTTTTGCATAGTGAGATGAGGCATAGGATAGGCAGTCGGTCTAGGTTCAAATCCCATGGGCATCATCCTTTGCGCAAGCTGAAGCGCGGTCTTCCAGGATAGTGATCGTAAGTACAACAGACAAAACCAATGCGGCTTGGTCTATAGCGCCCCTAAAATTTCCCGACTTGAAAATCCTTTGGATTTTTTAGTAAACTTTTTTTTCTTGAAAACCAAAGCGCAAGCGCGGAAGAAACCGAAAGGGGGAGAAATAACCGAAAAACCCTAGGCGGTCACTACAGGTGTGAAACAATATTTAAATGAAACAACTTCTATTAAATTCATTTATATCTTTACAAATTGTAAATATCAATCCCTTATGCAAAACCAAACCGCCAGGATCCAATAAGTGAGGTTCAGAAGTGTGGGTTCAAGGTCCGCTGCAGCACACCGAGCTCCATCGCACGCCTAAGTAAACTTGTATCAGTACTCTTTCGAGCTGGTGAAACAAGCCAAACCATATAATACCATATGTGGAAATCGAGAGCAAGCTATTCATACAAGACATAGCATGTTGATCTACCATGATTGAGCAAAGATAGCATGAACAAGTATAAGGCAGTGATAACTACACATGGAGCAATATCGACAATTACTAGCAATAACGTGGTATGCATCAAGGAACATGATTTAGCAATGGGTCAACATTTATAACAAGTTATGCATTACAGAACATAAAGTACAAGTGTATCGATATGAAAGACTGTAACTAGCATAAATCAGTGTAAGTAGTCAAAGCACGAGTGACTAACTACGACTATTCATGTCACAACTCATATCGAATAGTGGGGTATGCATCACAGAACATAAAGTACGAATGAACAATTTTGTGCATCGTGTCATAGGCGAATGAACTATCCTATGATAATTCGAATATTGTATGCTATGATGCTATGATGGGACAGTTAGAAGAATTTGCCATGTAAAGCATAACTCACAAGCAGTGCCAAGGTTCATAACCCGCACATTGCAACCATAAGCGAACTCATCTCGCTAACAACTCGCCAAGGAGTCTCGAGGTTGTGCAAGTCATGCACCACTGCAATGTCCATAGGCTAAATTGCATAAGTCTCACACAACTGCAATATCCATAGTGCACTCCAAGGCATAGAAAGCACGATTATGCCCATGTTCCTTAGGTGACAAACATCCAAGATTCACTAACATGAGTTAGCGATTGTATTCATTACGCGTGTCATCTATGTACTAAAATGTGCACCAACTACGCTAAGTAGCATCATGATACATTACATCGGTCCACACACATACATCGCATAAGTCAAAACACTTAGTGCACTCGTTGGGATATTGGATCCTACTACAAACACAATTGCAGCCCTTTTTGGCTGCAGCTCGGAGGTATGCTAACAAGGTTAAAAGTACAACGACAAGAATGGAAAATTACATATAAAGTTTGCTTTGGTTGACGAGCACAATCCATTTGTGATACGATGAGTCAAATCCATCACGTTGTTGGGGTATTGGACCCCGTGCTGCGAACACACACATGCAGCCTCATGAGTTGCAGTCCGAGTGCTAACGAACAACATGAAGAAAACCCTGGGGTATTGGACCCCGGGCTGCGAGCACACAAGCAGCCAACATCTCTGCCAAAAACAAGCAACGGGGCATAGGCCCACGGCCCGTACCCAGCTGCGGTCCAAAGTGTTGCGGCTCGGTTGCAGCAGCCCCACGTAGCATCAGCTTGTTGGGCACAAGGGCGAAAAGCCCTTAACCGATCTCTATTCGGTTAGGGACCCCTAACAGGTCAAAAAGGGGGTGACCGAACCCCATGAACCCACATTGGGTTCGGCACTCAAATCGGACCAGGTCTGGACCGATTGGTCCAGACCAAAAAGAGGGCGCACTCACTTGTGCACGATCTGGACCGGTTGGTTCAGATCCAGCTGGCTACACCCAACACCGAAAAGGGTGGGGTGGGGGTGCAAGCTGACCGCCTGCACCCAGCTGCAGCTGCAAGGCCGCAGCCAAGGCTGAAACGAAACCAAAAAGGCAAAAAGGCTAAGTGCCCAAACTGCCGACCTGGGTTCGGCTAGGCCTATGACAGGTCTGGACCAAGTTTGGTCCAGACCATGTCAGGCCGAACAGGGTAACCGAACCCTATAGCCCCAACATGAGCTCGGCTCAAGGGCGTCACCAACAAACGGGAAGGAAAAAAAAAGGGGGGGCTGAGCCACATTCGCAATCGGTCTGGGCTAACCCTTGTGGAATGTGTCCAGCAGCAAAAGAAGTAAAAATAACTAAAAATAAGGAAGCTTGATGCGCATAGAGTCGCGGCTTGACCCGCTTGGCCAAAATCAGCAGCACCCTTAAAGGGGCTAACCCGCATGAGCTGGATTTGCTGGCCATGTGCCAACCGTGGCCTCCTTGCCTCCTGCAATGAGGCATAAGAAAAAACCTTGCTGCTACAACTAACCATGCAAAAACAAACTTGAAGCTTTTGAGAAAAAAGGCAAGGCTAAAACGTTTGCTTTTAACACATTTTACCAATGCTAAAATGAGGTTTAAAAGTACCAATAAGCGTGCAAACAAGAAGAACCGTATGGCCTTAAGCTACAATGCCAATATTGCATGAGGAAGAAGCTTAAAAATGCACTTAACCGAACATTCATAAGGCATGCAATCTTACCCATTAAAAACCACAAAAAGGCAATGTATTAGCAGCTCACGAAAATGCATGAAACAAGATGCATTTACTTAGTCAAAATCCACACTAAGCATAGGGAAGGAAGCGTCTCACCTTCGCGGCTTTGAATCAACTAAGGAGATGAAGGAGGAGGTGCTCACGGCTGAGACTACACCACACTCACACTCACACACACGTTGGAGAAGAAGAAAAAGGGGGAGAAGAGCAAGGGAGGAGAGAGAGGCTTCCCCCAAGAAAAATCGCCCAAGAGAGGGCTCTCTTCTCTCTCTTCAAGGGTTAAGTAGGTAGGGTTAGGAGGGACGGACGACTGAGATTAATCCAGCCTAGATGGACGGCTAGAGTGCTCCACGCCCCACCCCTAGGAATCTACGCCCAATGCATGCCATCTTTTGAAATCTCCAACTTTTCTTTCAAAAACGCCATTTAATAATGCCTTTAATGTTTGAAAGTTTTACAAAAGAGCCACCCCAGCTCACCCAATCAGATTTTAGCATTTGAATTGTTTTGAAACAATTACAAAAATGCCATGGGGCGCCAACCCCATGGTTCCCTTTATTGAAAAAAAATGCTTTTCATGATGAGCTTCAAGGCTCATGATGTGTTTCAAAAGAAGAAAAGGGCCAATCGTGGCCTATCTTTCAAAACCCATGAAATTCTTTACAAAAGTACCACCCAGCTGGTCAAACATAGGCAAAATTGTCCCCCTAGAGGGGCGCCCAAAGGTTTTGGGTCCTCTAGGTGACCTGGATCCAAGATCCAAAATCGCCAATCCAATACATTTCAAAACAATACTTAATTAATGCATTAAAATGTTAAATAAATCCCATTAAATCTTTTAGTGATGTATATAACCTCAATTACTATGAAATGCATGGAGCCTTATAACGAAATTCTTATCCAATTGCGAGAATTAAGCGTATCACGATTCGGGTCCAAACTTGGGTCAAGACTCGTAATTCGCATGCACTGACGAGGTTTTTACATTGTATAAGTCCCAAATTCGAGGACAGCCCATAAAAATATAATATAATTTAACCCTTAAATTTTTAGAGGCTAATTCGTCCGAAATTAGACACTTCTTACTTGCACAATATATTTACGCGATTTTCAGGTCGCGCATACAAGGCAGAAATACAAAGCATAGTCAAATCGCATTAAATCATGTGCTACACCTCACAAGTACACACAAGCATACATTCCAACTCAAATCAAACAATAAAGCACTCAGAAATTCGAGGGTCTTACATGGTCTATGATCTTAGAGGTGGTTTCTCCGTATAAATATAAAAAAAAAATGTATTTCAATTTCGTGTCGAACCCATGGTCTGAACTTATACACAGTCTAAATATTCTTTGTAAAGAGTGTCCTTACGGTATTGTGGGTCTTATGTACTGTGTTCTTGGGTTTCCTGTAGACCATTGAAGCATGAGTTAGCATGCAGGCTATTTTCCTACGGATCGTTGATGCATTTTTTATGAAAACCAACATGTTAATATAAAGTCTAAATTTATAAAGTTTGATGATGCACGCCAACTGTTTGAACTAATTATGGAACCAAATGTGATGTGTTGGAACCCCACGGTCTATGTCCAACAGCAGTCAGAAAAATGTGGAAGGACTTGCTTAGGGACTCGCATTATATATGGGCGTCAAGCCAAAACGAATTCATGCTATCGATGCGGTTTTGGGGTGTTCAAAACTTGTAGCTTTGGAATCAGCCATCCATGCTTTTGTTGTTAGCGGAGGATTGTCACTGGATTCAGCAGTTGGTAATTCACCCATCAGTTTGTATTTGAAACATGGAAGAATGAAGGATGCAAAGTGGGTTTGTGATTATATGACAGATAAATATCTATATTCATGGACAACAATGGTTATAGGGTATGCTCAAAATGGTAGCTTGTTTGATATGATGCCTCAAAGAAACTTAGTGTCATGAAATCCAATGATATGCAGGTATCAAGAACAAGGAGATGATGAAGCTGCATTGGAATTTTTTGTTCAGATGCTGAGGGTTGGCCAATTGCCAAACTCATGAACGTTACCAGTAATCCTCAAGGGCAGTGTTTGCTTGCAAGAGTTTGGGAAAGGAAGACGAGTTCATGATCAAGTGATAGAAGTAGGATCACTTCAAATGTTTTTTTGTTGGAGGTGCAATTGTTGACATGTATACTAAATTTTGTTACATGGTTGATTCCAAAAGGCCTTTGATGAGATCTGAGAGCAGAATGTGGTCTCTTGGTCTGCTTCGGCATCAGGGTATGCTAAAATGGAGATATATTGCTTGCATCTGATAATTTGATAAAATGCCAGAGAAGAATCCTCTTAAATGCATGTGCTAGTCCTCGAGTATCAAGAAATGGAAGAAGAGCTAGTGGTTATGCCATAAAAATGGATTTTGATTCTCACACCTTAATTGAAAATTCTCTGATTACTATGTATGCATAGCAGGAGGATATCACTAATGCTTCTGCTGTATTTGAAATGACACAGCAGTGAGATGTTGTCTCAAGGTGTCAGCATATGGAAAGAATCACAGGATACATAGCCCTTATCAGACTTTTTATACCATGCCAGAGAAAACCTGATTTTTTGGAACACAAGAAAAAGACTTGGCTATGCAAAGCAAGGTTTTAAAACCCGTGACTCAGGACTCGACTCGTTCTTTATTGACACGTGACTCGACGGGTCAACTCGGTGACTCGGACCGGGTTTTGTTAACTTTTGATTTTAAAAGAAAATAATATATAATTTGTCTCAAACCATGTTTTTCAGTAAACAAGAGATGATAAACTCATATACAGGGGCTCATGTTAAGCAAAATATGTCTGTAGTTGGGACTTTTTAAAATGGTCCATGCTTGGTCTGTATTGAAGTTGATGAGACCTGACCAACTCATAAATGTTGTAATGGCCAGTTCACCAGGTTCTACCTTTTGTAGGCCCAATCCACTTCAAAATCAGAGTTTGATCCTGGCTCAGAAAATGTTGGACTTGGGCTTTATGAAACATACCCACATATCAAAAGTAACCATGTACAATATAGAATTACACTTTTAAGTGCACTAGGATGACTGCCAGAAAAAATTGGCCATAGTATCTGATTATGCAGAATAGACTCACAAGGAAATCATCTAATAAAAGACAATATTGAATAGCAGAATGAGGGGCCGAGGCTTATAGTTTTTTAGATGAAACTATGAAAGATATCCAATGTGCTTTGTAAGAGAAATTCAGCCATACTATAGGCTCAAGAATCACAGTCATAACAAGCACATGAAACTTGCTCATGTAGTGTATGTTGGGAAACAAGGTGCCCCTTCATTAGTGCATCTTCTCATACATCATACCTTTTGGTATGATGCATGGTGACCCTTCGGAAGTATCCTTTGGATACCTACATATACACCACTTGATGGGCAGTGGCTGTGTGTGAAATTGAAGGCTTACAGAGATCGGTCCATGCTCACCCACTGCTTGAAGGCCTGTACTCATCGACAGGAGCAGTTCGGCTGAGAAGATCCTCTGTCTCTCGCATAAACGCCATGGCAAAGACAGGTATGCGACGATATCTCTTCACCAACGTGTTATACACAATGTGTTTCTCCTATGATTCTCCACATTGTGGTATCAGAGCCACGGTTATAAGTCTGATTCGTCCCCCTATGATCCATGTTTTTTCTTCTCTCTGTATTTCTGTTAAAACAGAAAAGAAGGAAAACAAGAACCAACGTTTTTCCTTAGGGCTGGGTCCATTTTTGGAACCGGTTCTAACTCGGATCCTTTTGGATCTGAGTCAGATCCAGTTGGACCTGACCCGTAGAGATACCCGATTTTATTAAACCGGGTCGAATGATTCGTCTCGGGAATCAAACCGTTTTGGTTCGAGACCCGACTCAGCGACTCGGCTATGCCATTTTTCTCTTCTCTCGTGTCTCGGTCGACGACATCTGTCGTTGGGATACTGCTAAAAAAACTAGAGAAGGGAAGCCTTACCGTCGGAACAGCCGGATCTGGGGTCGCTGCGGGCTGAAGCGCCGGAGGGGAGAGGGTTTATCGCCGAGAAATGGGTTGCTTTCGTCGTCCGGTGACATGTGGCATCCGAGAGATGTCTGTAGGCGTAAGGCGGCTGAGTGACGCTGAGAAAACCTTTTCCCGACGTTGTTCTGCTCCTTGCTGTCGGAGACGCCGGTCGCCGAAGGACCGACGTCCGCTCGCCGCTGCCTCGTCTTTACCCCCTTTTTGCTTTTGGGTCGAGCCTCAATGCCGAGAAACGGCGATGCTTTGTGCTCCTCTAGAGGCGTCGGTCGCCGGTGGTCAGCCCACCGATCGCTGGTGGTCGGCCCATCGCCAGCCGTTTCCCCCCCTTTTTTTCTCTCTGAGGTTTCGAGAAGAATGAAAATAAAACCCTAATAGGTTTTATTTTACTTTTTGGATCGGGTCTGGTGTTTGCAGACCCAATCCGAGGGGTCATGACCTGGGTCGTGTCGGGGTTCGGGTCTCCTTCAAATTCAGAGACCCGGACCCGCAACCCGAATCCAATAAAGCTTTTTGGATCCGTGTCTGACACTGTATCCGACCTGGACTAATGACCCGATACCCGGATCCATTTGGATTTTGGATCCCGGATATTGTTCCTCATTGAACCTGACCCGATCCAGTTCCTGTACCGGATAATAGGGAACAAATCGGTTCCAGAACCGATCTGTTCGGAACTGAAAAAGCCCGTTCCAGAACAAATCTGTCCGGAACTGGACAAATCGGTTCCAGAACCGGTTCATCCGGTTCTATCAGTTTCAGACGGGTTCCTTGTTTTCTGGGACCAGTTCTAGGCATAACTGAACCGGTTCTAGGCGTTTGAGGGTCAGTTCAATGTTTTATAGAACTGGTTTTGACTGTTCTAGTTTGTTTCAGTATTTTTTTTTATTGGTTCAAAGCTTTTTCAAACCGCTTTGGGGGTTTTCTGGACCGTTTCACTGCTTTATGACCGGTTCAGAAGTCATTTTCACCATTTCTTCATTCTTTTTTTCCAAATGACCTCTGGATATGATCTACATGCTGCTTTTAATGGGAACCTGCTTTTGAACTGCAAGAAACAGACCTATGTACAGGTTTTTCTAGCGAGGCAAAAAATGGACTGTTGTAAGTGCACTAATTTTTCTTTTAAGTAAAAAAAACATAAATTTTCAATTGTTGCCAACTAAATAGAGCATGATAAACACATCTATCAGGTTAGATTGAGTCAAAACAACTTGCATCATAAGATTCCAACTAGATTATACCCGCAATCTATTGGATTAAATATAAACTCATGTTCAATCCGACAGAATCCAAAACCATTTAGTCAGATTCAGTAGCCAAAATAGGATCTGTTTAATTTAATATTAGGTTTTGCATGTGAATTGAGTCTCCATTCCAAGTACATGTAATGCCAGATTTTTTGTCTGATCCCCATCCAACTTTGTATCTGAATCTGAATAGGATTATAATAGATCCAAGAAGTTGGGCTTGACAATTCCTAGATCCGATCTGTTTACATCCCTACATTGATTGAAGGTAGGGATGTAAATGGTTCAGATTAGGATCAAGTGTGGCCAATACCAAATGGGACTAATCGAACACACCATATCCAGTTTTTCTACATGTAATCGATATTTATCAAATCTGCATATTCGTCAGATTTGATAGCAAAAAAATCCAAATCATACCCACATCCGATTATAATCGTAGGCTTACTAAATCTGCCTAAACACAGTCAGATTCAGTTGAATATAAAAATGTGGCCCATTGACATCCCTAACTGAAGGAGTTGGTTATTTTCGCATGAACAAAAGTGGCCTTTTATTGGGCAAATTTGAAATATTATTTTAGGGTACATTTGTTTGATGAACTTTCCTTTTCGTACAAAAATGCTCTCTTTCCTAGGAAATAGGGTGAAACAAACCTGTCTATGAGAAATATTATGGTGACACCCACATAATAATAAATGTGAAAAAAAGCAGCTTTCCTGTTAAAATGGGTTCATATATTTAGAAATCACTTTCTCGGCCCTTTCAAAGAAAAGAGGCTTTCCTGGGAGTGTAACAAATGCCCCCTTAATCAAAACCAGCATTCTATGTATTTAGGGTTTTGCATAGTTAGATGAGGCATAGGCTGATAGGCAGTCGGTCTAGGTTCAAATCCCATGGGCATCATCCTTTGCGCAAGCTGAAGCGCGGTCTTCCAGGACAGTGATCGTAAGTACAACAGACAAAACCAATGCGGCTTGGTCTAAAAAAAATTTGTATTTCAATTCTGTGTCGAACCCATGGTCTGAAATTATACACAGTCTAAATATTCTTTGTAAAGAGTGTCCTTGCGGTATTGTGGGTCTTATGTACTGTGTTCTTGGGTTTCCTGCAGACCATTGAAGCATGAGTTAGCGTGAAGGTTATTTTCCTACGGACCGTTGATGCATTTTTTATGAAAACCAACATGTTAATATAAAGTCTAAATTTACAAAGTTCGATGATGCACGCCAACTGTTTGAACTAATTATGGAACCAAATGTGATGTGTTGGAACCCCACGGTCTATGTCCAACAGCAGTCAGAAAAATGTGGAAGGACTTGCTTAGGGACTCGCATTATATGTGGGCGTCAAGCCAAAACGAATTCATGCTATCGATGCGGTTTTGGGGTGTTCAAAACTTGTAGCTTTGGAATCAGCCATCCATGCTTTTGTTGTTAGCGGAGGATTGTCACTGGATTCAGTAGTTGGTAATTCACCCAATCAGTTTGTATTTGAAACATGGAAGAATGGAGGATGCAAAGTGGGTTTGTGATTATATGACAGATAAATATCTATATTCATGGACAACAATGGTTACAGGGTATGCTCAAAATGGTAGCTTGTTTGATATGATGCCTCAAAGAAACTTAGTGTCATGAAATCCAATGATATGCAGGTATAAAAAACAAGGAGATGATGAAGTTGTATTGGAACTGTTTGTTCAGATGCTGAGGGATGGCCAATTGCCAAACTTATGAACGTCACCAGTAATCCTCAAGGGCAGTGTTTGCTTGCAAGAGTTTGGGAAAGGAAGACGAGTTCATGATCAAGTGATAGAAGTAGGATCACTTCAAATGTTTTTTGTTGGAGGTGCAATTGTTGACATGTATACTAAATTTTGTTACATGGTTGATTCCAAAAGGCCTTTGATGAGATCTGAGAGCAGAATGTGGTCTCTTGGTTTGCTCCTGCATCAGGGTATGCTCAAAATGGAGACATATTGCTTGCATCTGATAATTTGATAAAATGCTAGAGAAGAATCCTCTTAAATGCATGTGCTAGTCCTCAAGTATCAAGAAATGGAAGAAGTGCTAGTGGTTATGCCATAAAAATGGATTTTGATTCTCACACCTTAATTGAAAATTCTCGGATTACCATGTATGCATAGCAGGAGGATATCACTAATGCTTCTGCTGTATTTGAAATGACGCAGCAGTGAGATGTTGTCTCAAGGTGTTAGCATATGGAAAGAATCACAGGATACATGGCCCTTATCAGACTTTTTATACCATGCCAGAGAAAACCTGATTTCTTGGAACACAAGTAAAAGACTTGGCTCTGCAAAGTTTTTCAGGGGACGTTTTGGTGTTAGGTAAAAACTGGCTTTTCCATAAGTGTGAATCGATGGAGACAATACAACAATGACAGTGGAAGAAAGGTAAACCAACAATGGAAACAAAAACAACACACAAATTTACGTGGTTCTCTCTCAAACTGAGGTACATCCACGACGACCAATAGGTCAGCACCTTCCACTATTTTCAAATAGAGATTATAAAGTGGCAAAAAACATAAGCTTTACAAATACACACGGTGTAACGAAAATAAACAAAGAGGATATACCTCACTGAAGAACAAAGAACGAATGTTCTGAAGATCCAACCTCACGAAGTTATCCTAAAAGAAGTGTAGCAGCACTTCTTGCTTTGTTCTCTTAACACCTTTTCGGTGCCCTAAAAGTGTTTCTCACACTTTCTTCCTGCTTTTTTTCAGCTCTCTCTTTCTCTCTCTCATCAATCTCTTAAATAGAGGACGAGACTCGCATTTAATGCGGAAGACTAAACGTCTTGCACAACTTACAATGTGCCTGAATCGCCTTATCACAAATCGCTATCCAGCAAGTACTGAAACAAAACATTATCCAGCGAATACTATAAATCGTTATCCAGCGAGTACTGAAACAAATCACTATCCAGCAAGTACTGAAACAAATCGCTATCCAGCGAATATTGTAAATCGCTATCCAGCGAGTACTGAAACAAATCACTATGCAGCTTAAAGCACTAACCATAAATCGCCATCGACAAATCGCTGATCCTCGAAACTCTGAACTGCTGAATCGTCATTCAACTGTGAGGACTTCTACAAATCGCTATCCAGCGAATACTCCAAATCATCCTCGAGAAGATCAAGCATCGTGCTTGAGAATTCTGCCACAATAATGAATATGCATCGAACTACTGATGATGTCATAAATGATCAGTTATCAGAAGATCCATTTCCAAGATAGATGGGTTCCATAAGGAGGGAAACCCAACACTTGAAACTCTTTTACAAGACAAAATTTTGATATCAAACCAGATCACTTCACCTATGGCTCTTGTTTCTTGTGCTAGCATTGGAGCCCTGCAGGAGTTAAGATCGATACTTACTGTCACGGTAAGTAATGGCCGAGTCTGACATTTGAGTAGCCAATGCACTGATCAATGCTTATGAAAAATGTGGAAGCTTTAGAGGTGCTGAGCATCTTTTCAATAGCATGCCTAGACTTGATTCGGTATCATGGAAAAGCCATGATCACGGGATATTCACAAAATGGATGCGACCACAAAGCATTGCTTGTCTTCCATAAAATGTGTAAATCATCATTAGCACTCTATCTGCTTGCAGCCATGCTGGAGAAGTTGAGAAAGGTTGGTGCTCTTTTAAACAATGAGCAGAATTATGGAATTGAGCCTGGTCAAGATCATTATGCATGTATGATTTCATGGCCAAGCAGGTCAAACTTTGAAAAGCTGAAAGATTAGTAAATGATATGCCAATAAAAACAGTTGCAGTTGTGAGAGAGCTCTTCTTGGAGCGTGTAAGACACAGAGAGATGTTGGTATTGGTAAGACAGTAGCAAACAACATCTTAATTGTTGAACCAGATAATGCGGTTGAATGTGTAACCTTACATAATATTTTCTGCTGAGGTTGACTTTTGAGATGATGCAGCTGAAATGAGAGTACAAATGAGAGAGAAGCAGCTACAAAGAGCAGCAGGATGTAGCTGGATTGAAATTCAGAGTCCAAAGCACTGATTTCTTGCAGGAGACAAGTTACATCCAGACTGGAATTCCATTCATACGATGCTCTAAAATTTGTATACTAACATGAAGGAACAGCATATACATCAGAGGTCAGTGGCTGCAAGATGAAAGCAGAAAAGGTGTTGCTCTTGATTTTCCTGGAAAAAAAGCATTATGCTGCAGATGCATCCTACGATATCAAGGATTCTAAACGAGGGAAAAAAGTTACACAGTGCAGATGAAAAGTCCAATTTGAAAAAGAAAGCATCTGGTATTTATTTTGAACACCAAACTGGGCACATTCTGTCTACATTAATCACCTATTCATTTTCTGGGAAGTCGTAGAGTTTCTCTAGACTGGTTTGGATTCCTCATATGGGAAAACTGAGAGAACAGCAACAGAGAAATCAAACATGATAGCTGTAATGAATTTTTTTTTCCTTTGTCGAGAAAAATTGAAATGAAAAGAAAACAAAGACAGGAACAAAAAACAATTAAATGTCTCAATGAAACTAAATCAAAACAAAAGGGACAGAGAAGTATCAAAAAGAGCCCCTCAAATTCATGGAGCAATGTGGACCAAGATATTTCCCGAGTATGACATGCCTCTCACTTGTATTGATGCTTTGATGGCATCCTTGGCACTAAGAGTCATTTATATGGTCTATTCTACTTTGTCATATACCTCTCATCTTGGTAGTTCATGATTGCTAGTCGGCCTTAAAAGAAGGGAAACTTTATTAATGCATCAAGCGAATGACAGAAAAAAAGAACAGATTGCGAATAGCTGAGTGTCATAGCCAGATCTTAGAGCAAACATCTCACCTCAAAAACATGAAACTGCTTATGATCTCTAGAACCTTAAAGGCTGCCTAGGTTCGAACTCTTTTCAACATTTTGGTGGTTTGTTTTTGTTAGAACTTCTGCATACTTGAACCAACATGATGGAGTTAAAAAAGCACAGCAACAGGTAAAGCACTAATAAAAAATTCTGTTAATGAAGTTGATGGCACTAATTTTTTGCATAATACCATAGTTGACCGCAACTAGAAAATATAATAAATATGGCCAGTTTATTGTTTTCTCGACAGTTTTGCTCTTTTGTTTGGTCGAAATCATGGTGCCTGAATTTTTCAAGTGACAACTTACATGGAGAGTGATTTTTCCAAGCGATAACTTATGTGACACCTAACCTTTTCAGACGACTTAAATGGTGCCTGATTTTTTTGGTGACAACTTAGACAAATGTTTTAACCAATGTTTTTTCAAGCAACAAAAGGTAAAAGCATCAAGAAAAAAATTAATTGGCCAGATTTGTCATATTTTGAGTCATGAACTGGTCCTATTTATCATATTTTTTCAGCCTTCGCCGGTCTTGACCAAAACACAGAATGGTGCCAAAAGTGAGTGCCATCTACATCTTCCCGAGTAAAAAAAACAAATTCATAAACAAATATAATAGCCAACATTAGGCGGTCAAATATAATATTCGTAATAGCAGCCATGAATTTATAAAATAAATGAAATATTAGAGTGATTTTGTAAATTATTCAAGAATAAAAACAGGTTCTCTCTTCTTCCTCAAACCAGAACCCAACCCAACTCTCTCTCTCTCTCTCTCTCTCTCTCTCTCTCTCTCTCAACCATGGTGGAAGAGAAGGGGAAAAGGGTTGAGTCGCTGGGATGGCTGACGGAGTCGACGGTGATGCCAAAGAAGCAGAAAGTGATCGAGGGGGTCGGCGCCTCTTCGATCCTGGAGCTCAAGGCCCAGCTCTACAAAACCCAGGAGGAAGCCAAGAAGGCCAAGGAATCGGCCCCCGACGTCGAATTCCATCGCGCCAAGAAAAATATAGTTCCCAGCGACGTCTTCTCCCGGAAGAATTCAGGCATCGAATCCCGGGCTAATCGGTAGTTTTTTGCAACTCCCAATTTCTTACTTTTTTGTGGTTTTATGTTTTTCTTTGTTGTTTTTCCTTTGAAATCATTTGCTATAGTTTGTGGGTGTTTGATGAATTCTTCTCTCGTCATCGAAGGTTGGCAATCTCTTCTTTTTAGTTGATTATTGTGATTAGAGGCATACTATCTAGAAATCCATGATTGGTTCTGCAGTATCTTCTTTTATCGAAATGGGGATCTCTTGTCTTTGGTTCTTTTAATCTTCCGTTTGATAAAGGAGAGGATGGTATTCGAATTTCTTAGATTGTCTTTCTCGAACTTCTTCTGTATGATGTCCTATAGATTTCATACTTATTGTTAAGAAAGCACGAGCAAAACGAAACCAAAACACAGCAATAGAGAGGATAGCGAACAAAAAGAGAAAAACACAGAATATATGTGGTTCGGTCTATGACCTACGTCCATGGGCAAAGGAGGAGCGAAGGTTCACTCTGATCAAAAGATATTGTTTTTTTATAGGCTGATCAAAAGATATTGTTACAGAAGCGTCACAAGCTCCCTCTTAAAACCCTTGAGAAAATACACCCAAGACTCTCATAACCCTCTCCAAGAATGAAACGATTTCCCAAATACACAGAAAACTCTTGCTAATTTGAGAAAGGACCAATTGCAAAATTAGAAAGGGTCGATACTCTATACCGCAGGGATCCACCCCCGTACCCCTGGGAGAGGTTTGTGGTGGGCTCCAGTCTCGGGCCTAATGGCTCAATCCCTCCACTACCACTGCCAACCTCCATTTTTTCTCTCAAATTATATTGAAATGGGTCATGGAGCAAAGAGGGTCCAGAATTCAAGGCACACGTAACACGTATTATGGTTTTTGACATTGATCGTTGCTTTAGTTATAAAAGAAAGGATTGCGTGTGTCGCAACTTTACTTATACGATTGTTGGTTGTAATGAAGGGGTAGCTTTTGTTTGTGGGGTGTGTATGGAGTTCATTTCAGTGCTTTTGCTTTGTACATAAAGTGATCAAGATCGTTTATAGAAACCATTGTGAGGCAAACCAGAGTTCGGAGTTGTGCGATCATTTGACTGTTCTTTGGTAATTTGAGATGAAAAATTAAATATGCCAAAGTTTTCAATGGTCATATGGATTAGAGGATGGTTCTTGCTTCAAGTATTATGCATGAATGATATACTATGTAGTCTATGTTGCTTATGTTTGATGAGATCTAACAGATTGTGTACTAGAATTGATCCTCACAGTGTTGTTCCTTGTAGTCAGAGGTTCAGAACTTAGTCTCCCCCCATGTTCAGTTATTTCTTTCTTCAGAGTGCTCAAGATGGGCACATTAGCTGAAATAAAGAAACCGAACCACAAGAGAGAGACAGTGTGGCTGCAAATGTGCCTTTCTTTGGCTATCTATGTTATTCTCAGAGTGACTGGAAGCTTCTTAAGTAGGTGGGAAGCACGGTTCCCAGAAACTCGCTTCAACGCACAATACTCCTCGCTTTCGAAACTTCATGGGAATCTCGATTCTCCTGTGCTCCCACAACCATTGTCCATGCTTCCTATATACTTTTCTTATGTTTCTTCTCATGTTTTCTATGTTTTTCCTCACGCTTTCACACTTCTCATGTGCTTTCTTTAAATTGGCAACCATCATTGTTAGATTATAACAAAAAAATTAATTCTTACACTACATGAAATATAATAATACTCAGTTTTATGTTAGTGTTTATTTGTTTCTTGTCTGATTCCTATTCAGTTTTATATTGCTTCCTTTTTTATTCCCGTTTCACTTTCAAATTGATACCTCGCTTTTCGATTCCTATAAACTTTAAAATGCATCGCTTCTCGCTTTTGCTTCCCATATCATTTTCTGCTTGCTAGACTGGCAACCTTGGTTATTCTTATAAAGTCCTTTGTCAGGCTTGCCTCTTTTTTTTCCTGTTACAACTGTTTTCATCCAAAAAAATTGTTTAAAGAAGAGGGAATACCAAAAAAAAAAGATCTGGCTTGTAGTTTTATTGAAAGACCAGGGAAAGAAGTGCTGATAAAACATTGCTTATCATAAAACAAAAACCTGCCATAGCTTTTATTTGCAAAACTTCACCAGGTCTTCGCCATTAATATCGTAGAGCTATAAAAGTTATTACTGAAAAACTTCACACCAACTTGGCGTTATTTGGAAGCATCCTGACCCTGCCTCTCAGGCTGGTCCTTAACTTCTTGGAGTGTACCCCTTCGTCAATAGAAGATCCATAACCTCCTTCATTAATTGCTTGAGTGGTGGTAAACTTGCAGTCTTGTGTGTTGCAACAAATAAGACCTAGGTTTGCAATACAAAAGTGCATTGATTGTCTGACAATCTGAGGTTCCAGCCAAGTGCTCCCCCCGCCCTATGATTGGCAATCAGGATACATTGAATTTAGCATGGTTCTTCATTGACTGGCAGAGACAAGCTCGAGCTGAAAGCGGTAGAGGATGGTTCAGCTAGCTACGCTGCATTAGAGAAGAAAGCTGAACTCTATGAGAAACTCTCAAGAGGGGAACTTCCTGATGGAGAAGAAAAGGAGAAATATTGCGTGGATTTCTTCAGTAAGAGCCTTGTCTATGAGGAGTCTGGCGTGTCCAAGGTTGATGATGCCTCTTCTGCAGCATCTAAGGAGGGCAAGGATGTTGATTCAGATGCCGATATACTTCCAAATTTATTTGCAAAGCCAGTGGGACCAGGTCGGACTGGTGATACAGTAGACAGGGATGAGCATAAGCGCTTTGTAAGGTAAGTGGATCATGATTCACGAGAGCTGCAAATTGAAGAGTTGTTTCCTTCTGATATTGATTGCATTTATCCTGTTTGTAGGGAAGTTCACGAAGAGACGAGCCAAGCTAGAGAGAGTGCTTCTGCACTTAAGTTGCGAAGACAAGTACAAGCACAGGCTAACAGGGAGAGACTAAAGCAGGCCTACCTTAGAAAGCAGATAGAAAAGTTGAAAGCTGCAAAGGCAGAAGAGTCGCAACAGGCAACAGAGGGTTGAATCGATGTGGTTGCTTGTCAATACCATGCAACCACAATCTTTGATGAGCTTTTGGAAGTGATCTCTCTCATATGGTTGCATCCTGATTCATTGGGAAGGATAGCAAAGGCTCCTCTGTGTTGATTCATGCAAAGCCATGGTTTCATCTAGCGCAGTGATGAACCACTGCTTTAGAAGATGCAAAGCGAGAGAACCATCCTGATGACTTGCTTCTCCTACATTTGGCTCTATATTATCATGCTCGCATCGAGTCATTGACCTCTCTACGATGTCAAACGGGTACTCTATTTTCCCTCCCGTTCTGTATCCTTTTATTTACTAGTCATATTGAAAACTTCATAAAATTAGCCCTAGACATAGCCGTATCCATGTGACATGGCTCTCATGGAAGAAGATAATCTACTGGGAATCACATATTTGCAATGCCCTTTTATATATTCAGGGAGCTGAATTCTGTTCAAATATTTCCTGTGAAGTCTAATGTGAAAGAGCATGCCGCCTAACAAGTAGGCATCCACCCCAACATTTAGGAGGCAGTGAATATTTTTATCTTGGTTTGTTTGTCAGGAAGGCTGGTTAGAGTTCCTTGATAATCTTATATAATATGAGTTGGTTGTAGTGAAACAATGTACCGAATTTGTTGGTTTTGGAGGGTAAGCAATGGTTTGGAAGATGCAACCTTTGAAGAGTATATTTTCCTACAGCTTGGAAAAGAAAACTGTAAAACTGATTACAGTGTTAGAAGCTTGACTTATTTGAAGGTCTTGTTAAGGCTATTGCTCTCTCTCTCTCTCTCTCTCTCTCTCTCTCTCTCTGAATCGCTATTTGCGGTAGAAGTCGGTTTTTTGCCAGGATAGTGGGAGATCACAGATGCACCGGCGCCACACCTCATTCTCTCCTAGGGTGCAGGTTGGCAAACTGCATGAGCCCAAATCATCTTTTCAGGCTTTCAAAATCGGATCTATCTGGGTTTCGATCAGCCAGTTGCCTGCATTGCCCATGTTGTTCACCAAAAAAGCCTTCGTGCAGTCTGTGGCGACACCATCTTCGTCATCTCCTATTTTTGGTGGCCATTCAAGCTTGCTCGATGCTCTAATTGTTTTTCGTTCCTCTCTGTCGCCATCATCATCTTTGGTAGGTGTTCTCGAAGACAGTGGAAATCCTACCTCTGATGACTGCTCTTTTGGTGCTCCTTTCAGAGGTGCTTTGACGATGCATGGTGATGTTGGTGCGCCTCTCAGGAATCCGTTATTTTGGAATCCACCATCCTTCATGTTCTTTCGCAGGTGGTTTCTCAATTCTCGATCCTTTCAGCCGTCAAGAGCCTCTTTGTTTGGCGTTATCGAGGTTTTTGGGAATCCGACCTATGATGATGGCACTCATGACTATCAGTCTACCACCATCTTGTTTTCACATGCTCACATTTTCAATATCTCTACTGTCAAGGCCGTTGTGCCATTATCAGTCGGTGCCTTCGCCCGTGCTCCCGTTTTGCATGATTTTGTGGCGGCTTTTGGAGACATGTGGGACTCTCGTAAGCATCAGTTTTTTGGGAACTCGCACTTCATTCTTTTTCCATTCAGGCGTTTCGATGGCCTGGCGGTTCACGTTATGGGTTTCAATGCCCTATCCTATCGAGCTATCAACTGCATGGTGATCCGCTTACAGGCTCATTTCCTCCTACCTCCTGTGGACTTTATGTTTAGTCACCCTTCGCATCTAGCAGTCGGTCAAGGTTCGTCTGGGGAACCAGTTACTTTTACCTCTGGAGACTCATCTCCTGCGGGTGTTGATCCTACATTAGGGCAAAACCATCTCTTTTCTACGCTGGGTATCGAAGTTGATGAAGTTGCCTCTCTTCTCGATGTTTTTCTTTCTTCGCAACAACTGCTTCATATCTCAAGCGTCATGCTCGTATTTGTTGTTGCGGTCTTCGACCTTCTCCCTTCCTATGCGGCAACCCAATCTGGGGTCGTTCTTCATATGCTGACTCTCAGCTCGTTCCATTAATCAGGTGTTGGGTCCTGTTATGCCCGTCAAGGGCGTCATTGCAACTCGCACCCCTCGGCCTCCCATGTTGGTGGTTCTACTCGATGTTCAGCCAGAGCTCGCACCCTTCAGAGTTTTGCTGACTTTCAGCTATGAAGGCTCTATGCTGAAATATCAGAGGGTTGAATTCTCCCGACAAGCGTCTGTTCCTGACAAATTGGATTCGTTAGGAAAAGTCAGATCTCATTGCCCTATACGAAACAAAAAATGGAAGACGTCTCTCGTTCTGTCGTTTCTAAAATTTAGAGAGGGACGAACTTCTTCTTTAAGCCCGCTGTCCACTACGTTGGTGATATTCTTATTCTCAGAAAGCCTTCTCTGGGTATCTCTCAAGTTGGCGATGTCATGTTCTCTCTTTCGTTTGCCCTTTCATTGAAAGGGAAAACCCATACAGCGGTGGTCACTATTGTCTATGGCCCCAACCGTCCTCTCCTTCGACCAGCATTATGGTTTGATTTGAGTAGGATTATCGGTTCTTTTGGGGAGTTGCACTTTCTTATGGGAGACTTTAACTGTTAGTTGTCTATTCATGACTTAAATCCTTCGTTTCTCTGACTGCCTCTATGTCGGGTTTTCAGGATTTTGTCCAACAGCAGCAACTTTACTTTGTTCCTCCTACCGACGAGCCTTTTTCGTGGTCGAATAGAAGGTTTCGTTCGTACTACAGGCTGCTCGACCGAGTGCTCCTCTCCCTCGATCTGCTGGAGTTCCTCCCCGACATCACCTGCTTCTTGCTTCTTGCTTCCTGCTTCCTCCTTCTATCTCGGACCATAGTCAGGTTGTCACTCGTTGGGGGGGAAGGTTTTACCTCTGCAAGGACTTTCTTTTTTGAAAAGTGGTGGTTGAAGGAGCCAGACTTCGAATTTGTGGTCTACCGTTCGTGGAGCAAGCCTTCTACTGTGGTCAGGACCGCCGTCTGGTGCCATGAGAAGCTTTTTCGCCTTAACCGCGACATCAAAGCTTGACTTCTGAATCATAATATCAGTAAATTTCAGCAAATGGACGCTTGGGAGCAAGAGTTGTCAATCATTCATTGTTCTATGTTTTTTTCAGACTCCCTTTTCGATTCGACTATTCAAAGCTTAAAGGCTAGATCCACTGAGCTTTCTTTGCTTCTGCAAACATGGCAGATCAATGATGAAATTCGATGGAAATAACGGACGAGGGTGCATTGGCTTGCGGCTGGTGATGACAATACTAACTTCTTCCACTCCTACGCTTTGCATCGCCTCAGGAGGAACATTATTCCCTCTATCTTCATTGGGGGAGTCAGCTACTCCGCCGACAATATCCTTTCAGTGGTTTCTCACTATTTCAAGACCCTTTATGCTGCCCAGACCTTCGTCGATGGCACTATTGGCCCTCTTCTCGTACGGGCTATTGATCAATCTCAAGCCAGAGCTATGCAATCTAAGTTCGCTGATGCTGAAATCATTTCGGCTATCAACGGTCTTTCAGGATGGAAAGCTCCTAGTTACGACGGTTTTTCCATGAATTTCTTTCGTATCTTTTAGTCTTGCATTCAGCATGATGTTATCAATGTCTTCGTTGAGTTTCATCGCAACTGTCAGTTGCCGGTTAACACGCACTTAGCCATTGTCTCTCTCATCCTGAAGGACGTGGTGGCCTCTGATATCTCGAGGTTCTACCCGATTTCGGTTATGAGTGCGCTCTACCACATTATTGCTAAGGTTTTGGCCAATAGGCTCAGAACCGTCACTGCTCAAATCTTCTCAGAATCCCAGATCGCTTTTATCCTCCACTGGCGAATTCAACACTCATTCATCTTGGCATTGAAAGTTCTTCACTCTTTGCAAATCAGCGGCCAACCTTTCTTCTCTCTCAAGCTCGACTTTCATAAAGCCTTCGACTCAGTTCATTGGCCTTTCTTATTTCATATGCTTACCAACTTCGGTATCGGTCTTCGTTTCTCTCGATGGGTGCGCGAGTTAGTATCAAATGCTCACTCTTTGATTAAGCTTAACAAAGCAAGAGGTAGGCAATTCAAGTTTGGGCGCGGTATTCGGGAAGGATGTCCTCTCTTTCCTTTGTTATTTAACGCCATCGCTGAGGGTCTTGTGGTGTTGTTTAAGAGGGCAGTGGATAAAGTCATAATCGATCACATCGGTATTCAGGAATTCTCTTCATGATCATTTTCGGTTACACTTCCGTGCAACGGATGCTGAGATTCAAGCTCATCCTTCAGTTTTTTTCTTTCTCTTTCGGGTTTATCCCTTAATGATATTAAATGTTGTATGTCCATGTTCAATGCCCCATCTTCCTTGCTGGTCGTCGGACAACAGATTTTTAACTACGCAACTTCAGATTTATCTATTTTCTATCTGGGTCTTCCTTTACAAATAAAGTGCATCCCCTCAACCGCTTGGACTGCCACTATCCAAAAAGTTCAAACCTAAATTTTTTTTGGCAGGCTTCTTACCTTTCCATCGTCAGTCCTCTATCCCGGAATTTTTTATGTCCATGTTTTTTATGCTCAAGGGTGTGGAGAAGAAGTTCTCCAATTTGATGGCGGATTTTCTTTGGTCTGGTTGCCACCTTCGAACTAAGTGCTACCTGGTTGGATGGAACTCATGGGTGTTACCAAGGCGTATGGTTGGTCTGGGGATTTTCGCTCCCAGACTAAGGAGTATTGCTCTCATCGTGAAGCAATGTTGGATGGCACACCGTCTAGGCAATCTGTGTGCTCTTGCTCCATGCTAAGTATGGTTCTCTTGAGTCGATCCATTATATTTGTCGTCCCTACAGGCTTATATCTCGCACTTGCGTTGCATGTGACTTAAGGTCATGTCTTTCATCCTCATGCAATATGGTGATCCCGGTCCTGACGCGCAGTTTTTGCAATGAGCAATTACGCCTAGCGGCGTTTTGTGCACCAAAACTCTGTATCGGTCTCTTCTTCCTTCTGAGGCTGACTGGCTTCCTGAATGTCTTTTATGGGCGAATGAGCCAACTCTCTGCTCTCGGTTCTTAGCCTGGTTAATATTACACGATAGAGTACAGACGGACAACTTTCTTAAGAAGGTGGGTTTTCAGTATTCGAGTAGATGCGTTCTTTGCCAAGCGGCGGAAGAATTCACCTACTATCTGTTTTGGGCCTACCCAATCTTTGTGGATCTCTTTAAAAGTACGTGGAATCAGCCTGAAGTAATCGTGAGACAAGAATCCTTCGCGCTCGACCTTCTGTGGGGTCCACCGCGGGTTCGCAATTGCAAGCAGTGGTGGCTAATCTGGAAAACTTGGCTTTTTACTTGTTGGTGGAATGTGTGGATGACTCGCAACAATGCGATCTTTCGTCAAATTCTGGTTGCTTTCAATAAGCTTGTTCATTGCATCTTGGTTGATGTGTACGCAATTTTGCGCCTCTCCTCCCATGTTATCCACCCTTTTTAGCCGCCTTCTCTTCCTCAAGACCCTGGCTGATCTCTGTGTTATCCTATTTTTATGATTTGCCTTCGTGCTTTCGGCCCTTTGTTTTGGGTTTGTTGTTGTTTTTTGGTTTTCGCGGGCTTAACTGTTTGTTGATCCCTTGCCTTATTTATGTTGATGTTTCTTTAGTCTCTCTCTCTCTTGAGATTGAGAAACGGCTGTTTCATTAGCCCAAGGATAAAAAATAGACTTTGAGATTGCTAAATGCTAGTGTTTGGCAATTGATATTTTAATTTAAAATTTTCAAATTTTAAATTTTAATCCCCTAAAACATTATACTTGCTATCAGATCAAGTGACACCAAGTTCAAAGAAGATAAAAACGGGATGCACCACAAGGCTATGCAACGCTGCTGGGCTTCATAGAATGTGCCATCCGTGTTAAAACATGTTGCACACGTGCAGGATTACACTTTTTTTGCGAATTTGCATATTACATTGTTTCAGGTGATTTGGAATAGGCAACCTTATTAACTTTTTTTTTTCGATTCATCCTTGAGGCAATGTTTGATATTTTTTTTTAAGTTTGTGTTTTTTTTTTTCTTTTTTGGATAACCAGAGAAAACTGCCTTTCACTTGCAAATTCATTGTTGTAAAAACTTCTAACTCTTTCCCATCAATTAATATACCCAGCACAGCGAGCGAATCACACTGGTGGTTTTGAATCTGTGATGTCTTGTCAACTTGGTGGCATTCATAAGTCGTCTCTATCAGTTGAGCAAGTCTTTATCTCAGTTTAAGATTGTGTTTGCCATAGTAGCGTCAGCGGCGATCAATCATCGAGGTAAACCCACCGATTTTTTGCCCAAATTGCCTGTGCGGCAACTCGGCGATAAATCACGATTTCTTGCTATTCACCCAAGATATATTATGTTTTCCCTAAAAACAGCAAGAAAATCATGAAAAATCATAGAAAATTGCATAAAAAATCTTGTTTTTTTAGTTATCATTCTAAATCATTGATTCTGCATGAAATCTGTCATTTTTTCTGGAATGATTCGATTTTGGGTCGTGTATTTGGGAAAATATGTTCCCCACAAAGAAATATCATTTCTAATTGTTTTTTTCTTTACTTTATGT
Organism: Nuphar pumila; assembly: GCF_984573655.1. NCBI lineage: Eukaryota > Viridiplantae > Streptophyta > Magnoliopsida > Nymphaeales > Nymphaeaceae > Nuphar > Nuphar pumila. The sequence goes on along the minus strand of NC_143252.1, from coordinate 142,300,209 downwards.
TATTTTGGTAGGTGATTTCTCATGTTTTAGGGTTGCAAAAGTCATCTTTAGTCGCATATGTGAACAATCCTCAACTCTGCAGCATTTTAGGGTTGTAAAACTAGACATCTTTTTCATGCTTTGTTTCTCTATTCACCTTGTGCTTACAAAAAACTTGATGATTGGTGTATTTTCTTGGGTTTCTTTTTCAGTTTTTTTAATTATTCTTGTTTTTTTATCGATTTTTTAACTGGTTTTGATAGATGATGCTCTCTTTCTCTCTCTCATTGAAGTGTTTCTTGTATCCTCCACTCGGTATCGTGATTTTATCATGATTTTTTAAAGTCAGTATAGTCCCAATAGGGTTGCCTATTTTGAAAATATATTTACTTTCAAAAAGAGTTCAATTTGAAAAAATTGTAATTTTAATGCGATAAAAACAAATATTAAATCTTGTATATCTTTCACTTTTCTTTTCTTGTATAATTTCTTTATTTTTAATTATGTTATTTTTGCTAAATTTTTTTGTGATAAAAACACAAAAAATAATTGTATCATGATATTTTTCTTCACCAAAAAAATCCCAAAACCTAGATTTTTTAGAATGATATAAAATGTTAATTGGAAGCATAAGTCACAGGATGAAGATGGTACTTGGTAATTCGTAGTAGCTAGGGATGCACAGGAGCGGAGATCGAGCTTATCCATCTGCTGGTTCGGCTCGTTTACCAAACCTAGCTTTGGCTTGATGAAACTCGTTGTCATGGCAGACCCAAACAAATTTGTCGTCATCACCAAAGCCACCCACAAGAGCAAATACATAAAAGCGATCACCAAGGCTACCAGACGAGTTGCAAACCCACCACACGAGAAGTACCGACCCAAACTTGACCCACCATGGAGACAGCCACATTAGAGGATGATCACGGGAGGCTGCAAGCTTTGAGGCAGCAATGGAAAGGAAGATGCAGTCGAGGTGGGACTCGCTCAGAGAGAGAGAGAGAGAGAGCTCCACGGTCCACCACCATTCCCTGCTCTTGTTTCCCAGTAAGAGAGATGGGGAGGGGGCTAGAGAGAGAGAGAGAGATGGGAAAGAAGGGCCGGGGAACTTGAGAGAGAAGGGGCTCAAGACAGAGATGGGAGAGAAGGGGCAGGGAGGTCGAGAAGGGGGGCTCGAGGCAGTTGCGTGGGGGAGGGGGAAGATATTTAATATATCTTGTATAATTAATATATTTTTTATATTATATAAAATTTAAATACGAGCCAAGCCTATTGAGCTTGGCAGGCTGATCAAGCTCGGGTCATTTGCTCGGGGGAGCCTTAGAGCTTAGATCAAGCTCGGCTCATTTATGGGATAAGCCGAACCCGAGACTGATCAGAACTTCAGCCGGCTCGGTTTGTTGTGCATCCCTAGTGGTAGCTTCATGGTGTATAAAACTCTTACAACATAAGTTTTGCTTTTGTCTTCCAAGAACGATAGGTGAAGGATATCATTATGCAGGTTCTTACTTTTTCTTGATGCTTTTACCCCTGTCAGCTGCGAATTTTTTACTTTTTTGAGTCACTGAAAGTAGATGGGCCCACAACACTCATCATACTTGAGTTTGCGATATTCCAAAAAAAAACTTGCGAAATTCTAAAATACTTCAAAATTTACGATGACTATCGCAAGGCATGTTGCGAAAATCCTAAGTGTTGCGGAAGTCTGTACTTTGATCAATTTCAAACGAGTATTGCAGGGGTATTACAAATTTTTTTCTTGCAAAATTCTATTATATATAAAGGACGCTTCATTTCTCAACCCCTTATCGGCATCTGAATGCCTTTTTTGTGTAATTCTAGGGTTCTTTTGGTCTTCAATTGGTGGTCTTTAATCCTTTCGGTGATCTTTCAACAACATTTTGACAATATTTAGGCTTTGCGAAAATCTCTTATCGATGGCAGTTCATCGATAACAGTTCATTGGTGGTGGTAAATCCCAAAAGCATGGGAGACACTTCATCGATGGTGAGTTTTTTTGGTAAAAGTATGAGTGGCACTTCATTGACAGTGAATTTTATGGGCAACACTTCACCGATGATGAGTTTTTTTATTAAAAACATCGGCGGTGAGAATATCGGTGACACTTCATCGACCATGAGTTTTTCGATAAAAGCATCAATGGTGAAAAGATCGTCGACACTTCATAGACGATGAGTTTTTTTGGTAAAAGCATCAACAGTGAGATCTTATGATATAGGTGAGATAGGAAACCAAAAGTCTGCGAGTTGTTCATGAGTGTTGCATTATCATCATAGAGAATGTGAAGAATGATGATGCAGAAGACATCCGCTCTAACGAGATGTAATAGCTGAAAAGATGTGTTTGACAATGATGATGTAGAGTCAACGTATCTGACAGTCAACGTTCGTTCGATCACATGGTATGGGTGGGATAGGAAAAATCAAGAGAATAACACATAATATAGAATCAACGATGGTATACTGTGTTTTTGATCTATCAAAGATGTGCAATTTGACATTCTTGAAGTCGAAGATATGAAGGTACATCTGCACATACTTTGTTTTTCTTTATAAAAAAGGCAGTAAGAAGCAACATTTTTGTAAAATAATAGAATGCATGCAACGTATGATCAACTTCATTTTGTAAAAGAATAAAATGAATGCAAAATATATGAGCAACTTCATTTTTGTGAAAGAATGAAATGAATGCAATGTATGAGTGACTTAATTTTATGAAATAATAGAATGAATGAAATGTATGAGCAACTTTATTTTGTAAAAAAATGTAATAAATGCAATCTATGAGTGACTTAATTTTGTGAAATAATGAAATGAATGAAATATATGAGCAACTTCATTTTGTGAAAGAATAGAATGAATGCAATGTATGAGCGACTTTATTTTGTGAAAGAATTGAATAAATGCAAAATGCATGAGTGACTTTATTTTGTATAAAAAATAAAATGAATGCAATATATGAACGGTTTCATTTTGTGAAAGAATGAAATGAATGTAAAATGCATGTGCGACTTTATTTTGTAAAAAAATAAAATGAATGCAATGTACGAGCGACTTCATTTTGTGAAAGAATAGAATGAATGCAATGTACGAGTGACTTCATTTTATGAAAAGACAAGTTGCATGTATACATGCGGATTTTCTACACAAATTCATACGTATATATGTGAATTTCTTTCAAAATATATGAATTCTTTACTTATACGATATTTTTACTTTAAATTTCACTATCACATAACATATATGTTTGTTTAACAATACATACAAACAAAATTGAAATTTATAACTAAAATTCATCCACAAACATAACAGAACAACTACAAATTTTGTCAATCTTAGATGCAAAATTACAACAAAGTTTTTAAATACAATCATAAATCAACTTTACATCCAAATGACATCTAAGTTTCAATTCATTCTCTTAAAATTGCATCCACCAGATGCAAATAAGGGGTTGAGCATCACAAGGACTCTAGGGTTGTGAAAATAGAGCATCCAGATGCAAATAAGGGGTTGGAAAACAAAGCATCATTTATATAGAACAAAATTTCACAAAAAAAAATTGCAATACCCCCTTCAATACTTGTTTGGATTTTCTTAAGGTAAGGACTTTCGCAAGTTTTTCATAATTTTACAATACCTCATGCGATACACTTTTGGAATTTTGCAACATACGAACTTCTGCAACACTCAAAAGATTTTCGCAACGTACCTTGCGATACTCGTTATGAGTTTCACAAGTGTTTTAAAATTTCATAATCTTTTTTAGAATATCGCAACCTCATATATAATTTTGTTGACGAGTTTCGTAGGTCCATGCACTTTTAGCGTCATGACCTGCCAAAATAAAAAATTCACAACTGTGAAGGGTAAAAGCATCCAAAAAAAGTGAGAACCTATGAAATTATTCATTTGGTGGATTTGATAAATTGTAGGATATTTTTGAAAATGCGTCATTTTTATTGTATAGTACACTTATTTTTCATTTATTTTATTGCTAGAAAATAACTTAACTATTTTTTATATGTTTTATATATTTCTTTACATTTTTTATGTATTTAAAAAAAACTAAAGATAGTCTAAAATCATTTCTTATTATTTATTTTAACTTTTGGAAACTCAAAATCTATTATTTGAGATTTGAGGTCATCCAAACACCAACAAAACCTGTTTTTTGGCAAACCAAAGCGAAGCGTGGTTTTTCCTGTCATCATCAAAACAAGGCCTAAAGGTGTAAGGATGTCACGGATGTTACTCAAAATCCATGAGCACATTGATCAAAGCCTGGGGCCCGCACTGGATCGGATCTTGTGACAGACTGAGGATCTCAAATCTAAGATCCTAAAACCACATAAATACCTGGATCTCTAGTCAAATAAGAGGCAAGGTCAGACCAAAGTTACAACCTAGGGAGGTGATATATCTCTCTCTCTAGGAAAGTAAACAGCCCGAACTCTGGCCAGATCTAACTATCACCGAGTGAGGCCTGATCTAGGCATTACCCAGTGCGACCTAATCAGATTCAAAGTCAGATGAAATCAGATAAAACCTAATCCAGTTCCAACTAGCTTAGAACCCAATATTTACACTTAATTGGATTTGGACTTTAGTCGGATTTGGGTTTGGATTTAAATGCAAAACTCAATACCATACTTAAATCCAATTATTAATCGGATTCGAATTTGGCTACCAAATCCGACTACTTGGATCGGATGTTGGATTACATCCGACCCGTTGACATTCCTAGATCTCTCAAACGCACCCTATAGGTAAACGAGCGAGCCCAGTTCGAACCCTGAGGGCTTGCTTGGCTCGTGGTGGTACTATGGGCCCTGAAAGTGGGCATGGATTCTAGATAGAGGATCGCCCAATCAGGAGCCGCCCCTTGCCACGTGTCGCAAAAAGACAGCATGTGGATATCATTGTATTGTATTGTGAGAGAGGAAAAGATAAGTTGATAACGTGGCCGGCGTTTGAGGAGGAGATCTAAGCACACAGCGGCACGAGGAGGAGGAGCAGCGAGCGAGCACCACCACCAGCAGCAGCAGCGGCGGAAATGGCGACCATCTACGCGGGTGCTTCCACTGCTCTCCTCAAGAGTCGCCTCCCAACGAGCTCTTCCTCCTCCTCCGGCCGCTCTCAACTCCACCACCGTGCTTTCCTCCCTCGCCCCTCTATCTCCCTCATTCCTTCCACCTCAGGTGCTCTCTCTCTCTGGATTGAATGGGTGGAAGTGAGTTTTTTTAATAAGTGCTATCTCTTTCTCAGAGTACAAAATATTGGCGTTTTTTGTGTTTTTGGTATGAATTCCTGAATGGCATTGTTTTCTTTTAAAATGGGTTTATTTTTGTTACGGAGATAGATTTTGTTTTTTCGTTTTTGTAATCCCCGCTATTCGTTATCATATCCAAATGACATTTTTTTTGTTGGTAGTGTCTTCAGTGCTTGATAGATAGACTGCCCTTTTCTGCTTTCTTGCGATTGATTGACTGGAACTGACTTCTGTACATGATGGTATATCTTTTTTCTCTTCTTTTTCCTTAAGTCCAAGGAATTTGGTGTTTTTCTGGTATGGGTTTCCTGAAGGGGATTGCTTTTATCTTAATATTTATATTGTTTTTCCCCTTTTTTCATCAATTTTTAGTATAGTGTACATTATTGTTGGTTTTGTTGTCCAAATTAGTGGTATTTATTTGCACCTTTCTGTCTATGTTATTGTTTTTTCATTGTTGGGAGTCCGGACAGGTGTATGGTTGGCCTAATCAAATGCAGCTGAATGGCAAATTTCCCCTTGCAGACCAGTATTATTGTCTTGCAGGGCCAGCCACATTGATAGAATCATCACAAGGTCTTTAGCTATTGTCATCAGTGATTCAAAGTTAAATTGATCTTCTCTTTTTCAGTCCCACATTGTAAAACTTGAATTACAGTGCTGTCTTTCTGACTCATGATAACAGTAGGATCCTTAACAGTCCACAGTTAAGCAAAGAAGTCAAATGGATTTGGCTCTTATCATGCTACCAGGAGTGCCAACATGTACATGAATGCAGCATTGGAACCATAAATTTGGTAAAGAAGCAAAAGGAACAAATATAAGCTATAGCATCCCAAGAAAAACCTTTATATATATATATATGGTGGTTCTGTACCATGATACCATATGGTGGTACACACTCTTGTTTGCATAGATCTAGCCACCAAATGGTAAATCTAACCATACAGATGTGATTAGCATGATTTATTTACTATATTAAAAGGTTTTATTATACTTAATACATCATAAGATTCCATTTTTGAGACTGTAAAAATCAATGTCTCACAATTCATGAAAATAAGAATGGTTTAAAAATGGCATAAAGTATCATATTTGAGTCAACTTTAACACATGAAAATAATAAATAGAATATGTTAAACATGATCTAATGGTTAGATTAGATCTATGTAAATCAAGTGTGTACCACCATACGCTATGGTTGTACAGTACCACCATAGAAGTGCTCGCATCAACCGCAAGACAAACTTCAAATTGGCAATCTTTGTATATGATTCTGATATAAAAGAACAAATGCATAGTGCTAGCTGCATAACTGTTACTCCATGTGGAACAGTGTCTTATGAATTTATGACGTAATCTTCCAAAATAAACTGTGGTTCTAACTTGTAGCTGCCTGGTTGATCGGAACTTCTGAAGTTATACAGGATTATGCGCTTTATCCAGATATCATATGAACTTCAGGATTTTGCACAGGAAGCAAAGTAAAAGTATGCGGATAGCATTTGATAAAAAAAATACTGTAGTGATGTTGTATAACAGAAAACCAAATATAAAATCAGTTGTTCATCTAGGAAGCAATCTTCCCCCAGAATCAATCTGTAAAGTTTCTAGGGGGTGCCTTCTACCAGCTGTGGTCACACTGGAGGTTTTGTTGTTTTCTGTTGATTATTCTTCATAATATTTCTGGCTGCAACTTGTTAATTAATAGCTGTTGCATCTGATTTTCCTCCGAGCCTTGAAAGTGTGTGCCCAATCTCAGAGCTTTTATTTTCAGACATATCATGTTCTTTCATGTTTCTTTCCATTACTAAGCTGCTTCATTGCCTTGTAAGTTGCAATTTCTCTTGTCCACTTGTAGTTTCTGGCACCTAAACTTCCAATTCCATCTTGTTGGCCCAAGCATTCTAACGTCAGACATACTTCTGTAGCTAATTTTTGGCTTCTCCATGACACAAATGTCAAGGATATATTAGTACTATACCAACTGTAACCTCCCATATACTGCTGAAAGATCAGACATCCACAATGTTTCCACGGTACACCATTGATTGGCATTGCTACTTCTTTACCTAATTATCTGGGTGTTCTAGTGTAGCCTGTTGTTTTAGGATTCCTGATTTCCTATTTTTGATCCATGTTGACACAAATTCTCTGAGATTATATTTGCTTATGCATCAATATATTTTTTTTGTTATGCTTTTTGTGACTGACAATTTTGTTTCTTTATTATTCTAAGCAATGTGCTTGCGACTACCATGGCATGATTCTATCGCGATATACTGGAAGCTGTGTTTATTGCTTCATCTACACGTAGTTAGCATGGTTTAGTTGTAGTTATTATCATTTTGCCGGTACTTGGTTACCCTTCCCCAATGGATTTTACATTTTAATCTGGTACTTCTTGACTACAAATATTTGAGAAAGGTATATAAGATTGTACATGATTGTATCCTTGCCCATGTTACTGAGTTGTTTTCATTTCACCGAAGTTGAATCATGGAGTTTTTTGGTATTCTCTGAAAGTGTTGTGGATGATTGAATTCAAATGGGATTTATTACATAAAATTGTTCTCTCTCTCTCTCTCTCTTGTGCATTAAAAGAACACCTGTCTTTCAAACTCTTATGATCAGAAGAATTTTCTCATTTTCTATTCTGCGATTCATGAGATTCAATTGTAGCACCTGTCTTTCAAACTTTTATGATCAGAAGAATTGTCTCATTTTCGATTCTGTGATTCATGAGATTCAATTGTAGCATTGTGGATTAAAGGATGGGGTTGTAAATGCCAACTCATTGAATCTTCTTTTCAGACTCCCGCAGGTTTGCTCCACTTCCAATAAGGGCATCATCTTCAGAAGAGACATCAAGTTCTGCCCAAGTGGAAGAACTCTTCTCCGACTTGAAGGATAAGGTGCACATCATCTTTGTTCTTGAAAATGTTATATGATGGTTCAGATTTTATACTTTTCACATATATTTTTGACAATGATTTTATCAGTGGGATGCACTTGAAAACAAGTCAACGGTGTTCATTTATGGAGGAGGTGCAATAGTAGCTGTTTGGCTGTCCTCTATAGTTGTTGGAGCAGTCAACTCTGTCCCACTGGTAATCTGAATCCTTTTGCTTTATCAAAATACTATTTACAATTGACATGTGTGAGTTCTGAAAACTTTTGAATTTGTTCAGCTTCCTAAAATCCTGGAACTTGTTGGACTTGGTTACACCGGATGGTTTGTGTACCGATATCTTTTGTTTAAGGTAAAAATTGTTTATTTTTTATTGTCAAACATGAAGATTATGTTCATAAATTGGTTAGGCATCCTTACCGTCAATTCTGTTGATGCAATTGTGTACCTATCAGTCCAGCAGAAAGGAGTTAGCATCAGACATCGAAGTGTTGAAGAAAAAGATTGCCGGGTCAGAATAAACGCCGATCAGAGGCAGAGATTTTCATCTTTTGAATTGTATCTTCTAGCCTGTAACATTGTTTTCAAATATTTTAATAGTTTGTCTTCCTATCATATATTAAAGGCACTTTCTTTGACATATTCAGCTGCTGCTTTTTAGTGCCATGACTACAAAAATGCTTCATGTGTGTGTGTGCGTTTGTGTACTATATGCCAACGGAAAAGGTGCAGATGTTAGAGTCACAGTCAATTGTCATTCAAGCCTGGTTACAATCTTATAGATCGCTGTTTTGTTTTAAGATCTAACCTTGACTCAATTAGCCTTGTCATCAAAATGCTATTGAGCTTTCCTCCTGCCAACTGTGCCAAGAGATCTTTGGACTCAATTGTTCATTTGGTCAGGTTGGTGTGTGACGCCTAACAGCAGCATTATAGCAGAATCCTGAGTTATTTGTTCTACTTAATATGCAGATGTTCTGTCTGCCTCCTTTCAAATCTTGGTTGATTTTATTCAAGTTCCTTTTGAGATATGTGGGCTCACTTGTTATAGCAAAATTTAGTCATTTCTCAGAAGCCATCAAAGACAATGACTAATAGTAGTTATAGTGTCAAATTTGGTTAAATTTGTATGTCTAAACAAAACAAATATTAGCCATAGTTACTTCACATATGATGCAACCGACCAATATGTGTACTAACTATGACATTGATAGGTGCAACTCGGTGCCATCGAGGTAAAGAGTTTGCTAGATTGGAGATAGCCACAGATCTGAATCTGACACCTTATTCTTGGGTTAAGATCTTAAAATATGATTACTGTGGCTGTTGATATCAATAACAGAAACTTTGTTATAACCATTTATGTACATTCAATGTAGTCTCTGAGAAGCATCCATGGCTGAATAGTTAAAGCACCACTCATTATTGGCAAATTTGAAGGTTCAAATTCAAATGCATGTTTATATCAGCATCAGACCAGGTTTTAATTCTTTCCAATGCAAATGCACTTTGCAGAGATTGTGGAGCCTTTTCCTTTTTCTTTTTGGATAATTGAGAAAAGCTGCCTCTCACCGTGTTCATTGGCATAAAACCCGCAGGTCTCCCTTGCCCACCGAGAAATATACCGAACTTGGGCCTATCACCAAAGGATTCCAATTTATGACATATCAACTTGGTGATGTTCACGAGTATTCTCTACCAAATGAAGTGAAGCCCTTGTGGGTGCAAAGCAATGTTGTCAGAATTGCTATCAGCCCTGAGTTGATTTTCAAAATGATTCAGGTAACTGGCCGATTCTGAACTGAATCGAAATGAATCAGTCACTTTTAACCAAAAGATGACACGTGTCACAAAATATTTGAAAAACGTTTTAAATCATTTAAAAATATTAAGAATCAGCATGGTTTGTTTAGATTTCTGGCCAATATGATACGGTACTGACAACATTGGTGCAAAACCTTCTTTGGTTGACAATAAAATGAGATGGCCTAGATGTTTAGGTTGTACTATGGACAACCAAGGGGTCTCCAGTTCAAGTTCCACTGGGTTAACCCCCAACTTGCCGATAAAAAGAACTGAACCCTTCCCCCTGTTGTTTGAGTTAGGACAACAAACCCCAAAGAAAGGAGGGTGTAAAACCCACCCGAAGGAGTTGCGTGGGGGAAAAGATAAAAGATTAAAAAAAAGGATAATAGTGGGGGAAGACGGCTCCCCAAATGGCGGAACCGTCTCCCCCTCCCCCCACCATGATTTCGATGGGGTGAGGTTTATCCTCACCCACAGTGTGGCGAGCCTCTTTGTCCCATTGCAATGAGAGAGTTGGAGAGTGACAGAGAGAGTGGGAGGAGAATCGCCAGAGCCGCCACCAGTGGTAATGCCTCCCCCCTTCTTTTCTTTTTTTCACTGGTAAGAGACTGTCAACGTCTTAAGAGAGAGAGAGAGAGAGAGAGAGAGAGAGAGGAGGAAGTCGGCAACTTTGACCCTTGGTTGAGTGATCGAGTTGGGCCTGTCATGACTCAACTGGGTCGGATTGGTTGTGACACTACAAGAAAATCGTGGATTAGTGACGGACTATATCCATCGCTTATCCGCCGCTAAGTTCTTGCTAAACTGTTTAGTGATGGATAGAGGTCATTGCGAATTTTTGCTCGCTAATTAGCGAAAAAACTTATTTGTCGTTAATTCCATCGCTAATTTGCGACAGCTTAGCGACGAACATTATCTGTCCTTAATCTGTCGCTAAATTTTAAAAAAAATAAAAAAACAAATTTGATCCTTGTCGGGCGGTATTCCGGCAGCAATAAGCCGGACTTATACCGCGCCCGACAGGCATTGCACAGAATGATCGCTCTGCCTCGTCGCCGGACTTGTATCGTCCTCCATGAACTGGTGCTCTCCGGCAGCGCCGTCCTCCGTGAACCGGCGTCGCCGTCCTCTGTAAACTGTCCTCCGTGAACCGGTGCTCTCCGGCGTCACCGTCCTCCGTGAACTGGCATTGTCATCCTCCGTGAACCGGCATTGTCATCCTCCGTGAACTGGCACCGCCGTCCTCCGTGAACCGGCGTTGTCGTCCTCCGTGAATCGGCGTCGCCGTCCTCCGTGAACCGGCATGCTCTCCGGCGGCGTCGTCCTCCATGAACCGGCATGCTCTCCGGCGTCGCCGGTCTTCGTGAACCGGCGTCGTCATCCTCCATGAACCGGCATCGCCGTCCTCCGTGAACCGGCGTCGTCGTCCTCCGTGAACCGGTGTCGCCATCCTCCAGTGATCACTCTACATCATCGTCGTCCACCATGAACTGACTTGCACAGTGATCACTCTGCATCATCGAAGTCGGTTTAAATTGAGAGCGGTCAATTTAAATTTCGAACGGGGAGAGAGGGAAAATTTCGCGCTCGGTTTAAATCAAAAATTAGCGAGGGAATTTTTCTGCCGCTAATTAGCGACGAAAAAATTCCCTCGCTAAAATGTTTTCTTGTATTGAGAATTAGCGACGAAAAAATTGTTGTCGTTAATCCGTCGCTAATTAGCGACAGATTAGCGATGAAAGTTGTTTCATCGCTAATCTGTCGCTACTTAGCGATAGATTCATGAAGAAAGTTTTCTCTAGCTAATCTGTCGCAAATTTGCGACGGAAAAAATCCGTCGCAAATTTTTGTCGCTAATTAACAGTTTTCTTGTAGTGTGACCCCTGAACCAGCTCAAAAAAAATTGTGTCTCGTTTGACCGAACCGGTGTGAATGTGAACCCAGACTGGGTCGAGTCTAACTAAGACCGACTTAATCTGAGCCAGTCTGGAATTTGAATGGTCAAAGACCCTATAGTTCTGACCTAAGTTATTGCTATTGATTTCCTTTTTCCTTTTTCCTTTTTTCACTTTTTTCTATAGGGCCTGGTCAACCATTCACCGTTGAATGACTGGCTGAGCACTGAGATCTTGCCATAGTGGTTTTGAATTGTTTCTTGATTTATCGAGAACATGTAGCTCTGATACCAATTGTTGGATCATAAATTTGTCAAAAACTAAAATAGGATCAAATACACATTTTTGCCAAACCGTTGAAATCAGAAAACAGAATAAACTGAAAGCGAAAGCGATACATGAATCCATAGCTCTTCGATTGATCGTTGACGAGTATCAGATTCCAGAACCTGTCACTACAAGAAAAGCATTTATTTGTGATGGAAATTTATGATGAAAATAATCTATCGCAAATTTGCGATGGATTAGTGAAAGAAAACTCGTCGTCCCTAAAATCAGAATTTGTTGCAGAATTAGCGACGGACAAATTTTGTCTCAAAATTCATTGCTAAGTAACGATGACTTAGCGATGGATAAATTTGGTCTTAAACTCTGTCGCTAATTTACAACGGATTAGCGATGGCAAAATTCTGTCTCAAACTCCGTTGTAACTTAGCGACAGATGAGTGCCATAATTTTTTCGTCGCTAAGTAGCGATCGATTTTAAGACAGAATATGTCAGTCACTAAGTCGTTGTTACTTTTCGATGTAAAACGGCCCATCTAGGGCATGAAATTGTCTCTCTGCTCTCTCTCTTTCTCTCCCCTCTTTCGTCGATCCACCACCCTTTCTCCTCCCTCGCTCGATCCCCCTCTATCGCCTCTCATCCTTCGAGCAGACACCGACGACCGAAGTCACCGGCCACCCCTCCTAATACCACCACTGTCTCCTTCTTTCCTGCTGCCACTAACGACCACCGACCGTCGACCACCCCCTCTTCGATCGTTGTCATCTCCCTTTCTTCCCTCAGCGACCCCATCGATGATCCACCGCATGTTCCTCTAGCTCCGACAACTCGACCGAAGTCCACCAGTGACCACGCTGGTGAGCTCGCCTCCCGTACCCTTGCGCCTCCTCCCTTGTCCCTCTTTCCAACCTGTCAGTAGGGGGGCCTGCCCCCTGTCGCTAGAACTTTCTGGCAGAGGGCTTTGCCCTCCTACCATTGTGTTTGCTCGGCCGGTAGGGGGCCCTGCCCTTGTTTAAGCAACAGCGGCAGAGGGATCCCCCCCCTCCCCCTACCGTTGTTTTTGCTTGGCCTGTAGGGGGGCCGCCTCCCTGCCATTGGTACTTTCCGACAGGGGGATCCGCCCCCCTTACCATTGTGTTTGCTCGGCCGACAGGGGCCCCCACCCCCCTACCGTTGGTACTTTTCTACAGGAGGCTCTGCCCCCTGCCCTTGTTTAAGCAACAGCGGCAGGGGGATCCCCCCCCTGCCCTTTTGTTTGCTCAGTCGGTAGGGGGGGCGCCCCTCTGCCACTAGTACTTTCTGGCAGGGTGCTCCGCCCCTTGCCCTTGTTTAAGCACCAATGGTAGGGGGATCCTCCCCCTCCCCCCCCCCCCCCCCCCCCCTTATGTTTGCTCGGCCGGTAGGGGGCCCTCCTGTGTCTTTGTCTTTGGCTAATAGCCTACTTTCTTTTGCTTCTCCCTGTGTCTTTGGCCGGTAAGAGTAATGTGCATTGCAGGTGCATAGCAGAGCAAAATGTGTGATGCTTAATGCTAAGCATTGCATGCAGCTTAAAATGTCACGCGAAAATAAATAAGAAAAATGTAAATGCAAAAGCATGCAAATCGAGTAAATACCCAGGGTGAGTAAGTGATGCAAGCACATCACATGTTATTTATTTTGTTGGATGCAACACTTTTCTGCTCACTTAGGTGTGAATATCTAGGACTGTTTTGCTGGAATTTTGAGATCATGTTGAGCATGATTTGAATGTATGAGAATAAAAGTGCTTCTATTTTTGTAGTTCGGAGACCATGCTAGTCACAGTTGTAGTTAGTAGGATATTGAAATGTGTTTGTTGCAGATACATGTTTGACATTGTTGTGATAAATGTTGTGATACGAATGATTGAATGTATTGCAATGTTTGATATGACTATCCATACTTGCATGAAGTTAATTTTTATTTGATTATGCATTCCATATGAAATTGTATCATGAAAACATACTTAAAATGAATGTATCATGTGTGATATATATATATATATATATATATATCAAATCAAATCATTACATCCATCATTAATGCATGATAAATTAAATATTTTCTTCATCATATCATTATTATGATTCTCTCTTAACTGGTTAAGATAATATTCATAACATTATAAAACAAAATGGCTGCAAACCGTGAATGAATGTATCGTATGATAGTTGATAATGAGGTGTCGCTTGAATATATGGATGGTGTTGACAATTTTATTGAATTTGCAATGGCAAGTGTCAGTACAATGGATCCCACCGATCGATCAGGTGCCCTTGCATGATGTGTAAGAATAATCGATTTGTGGAATCTCATGGCGTTAGACATCGCCTATATAGGAAGGGTTTTGTTAGTAGTTATCAGAATTGGACGTTTCATGGTGAAAAATTTTGGAACAATTTTGACGCATGGGTGGATGTGATACACGATAATTCATATATGGATTTGATATTTGATGTCGCAAGACCAACACTGGGTTCTGCTATGGGTCTTAGTGATGTACCAACTGGGTAGAGGAAGAAGCAACAAACAATGCAGTTAGTAGATTTTATGACTTATTTAGAGATGCTGATGAGCCACTGTTGAATGGTTGTGAGAGTCACACTATCTTGTTTGCAGTTCTTCAACTACTGAATTTGAAGTAAGAGTATAATTTGAGTCAAGCATGTTTTGATCGTATGTGCTCTATTATGAAGAGTATGTTGCCAAAGATGAGAAATGTTGGTGGGATAGATGATCCACTACAGTGGAAGAGCTATGAACCTTCTACTATTAGGTCAGATTATTGTGATACAATGTGTAACAAGTGGGCAAGCCATGAATTTTGAAACCGCTCAGCAAAGGTTACACAAAATCGAGTAAAGATGTCTGATGCCCATCTATACACAGGTGGTTGTAGGACTGTTGGGAGCCACCAGAAGAAAATGGTAGCTCATCAATATATATTGTCAAATTTATAAGTATTTCTGCATACTTTCTAATTGATTTTTTTATTATTTAACCTTGCAGGAAGCCGAAAAATGAGGCATTGTGCCTTACAAGGATATGTTTATTGAAACACATAAACGTAAAAGCACAAAAGAGTTCATATCAGAGAATGCGAGGGCGACAATGATATGTGTTTATTGTATTAATAAATATTGTAATATACAAGTTACCATAAATTATATTATCATAAACATTATAATTCTTAATTATTAATTCATACTGTAATCATTACTTTGTAGGAGTCATACGAGCAGTAAATGTTAGAGCGATATGGCGATGACTCCACTCAACATCTGTCTTTTGATCCTGCAGCATGAGTGACTGCAACCGGTGAACCCAAAAAAGGTCATGTGTTTGGGTTTGGGAGTAATATGAACATCACACCAGTCGTTGCCTCCTGCAGCCAGGGCTCTCAGAGTTCTCTCGCCAACATCAACTCTCATCGTGCGATTAACCCTGCTATTTCTTGGGATGGTGTCTGCCAGCTTCTTCAGGATACAATGCGTGACTTTTTACATGAAGTCATTGCCAACCTTGTCCATAATGAGTTGTGCAACTTTTTTGGGGATAAGGAAACTTCGTATGCATTCAACATGAGCTCTGGTGCCTGTCAAGTATAAAGTTTCATGTCATTTGTTTCATATCGTTAGATTTCAAACTAGTATATGCATGATTGAATACATATATGAATGATTGAATCACTATGAATTTTTTTGACACCTTTAGAACACATATATGCACGATTGAATCACTATACAATTTTTATGACAACCTTAGAATACATATATGCATGATTGAATCACTATACAATTTTTATGACAACCTTAGAACACATATATGCATGATTGAAACACAATGATTTTTTTTGACAATTTTACAACACATATATGTATGATTGAATCACTATAAATTTTTTATGACACCCTTTGAACACATATAAGCATGATTTCATCACTATGAAATTTTTTTGACAACCTTAGAACACATATAAGCATGATTTCATCACTATGAAATTTTTTGACTTCCTTATAATACATATATGCATGATTGAATCACTATGAAAGTTTTTTGACAACCTTAGAACACATATAAGCATGATTTCATCACTATTAATTTTTTTGACTGCCTTATAACACATATATGCATGATTTCATCACTATGAAATTTTTTGACAACCTTAGAACACATATAATTCGTCACTATAAAATTTTTTGACTGCCTTATAACACATATATTCATGATTTCATCACTATGAAATTTTTTGACAACCTTAGAACACATATAAGCATGATTTCATCACTATGAAGTTTTTTTCACAACTTTAAAACACATATATGCATGATTGAATCACTATAAAAAATTTTGACTGCCTTATAACACATATATGCATGATTGAATCACTATGAATTTTTTTTTACAACCTTAGAACACATATAAGCATAATTTCATTAGTATGAAATTTTTTTGATAGCCTTAGAACACATATATGCATGATTGAATCACTATAAAAATTTTTGACAACCTTAGAACACATATATGCATGATTGAATCACTATGAATTTTTTTTGACTGCCTTATAACACATATATGCATGATTGAATCACTATGAAAGTTTTTTGACAACCTCTGAATTTTATTAATGTCCTTCACTTTATTGTTAGTCTATGTGTCATTCAATCATGTTACTTTGATTGTCTTAGATTAGGTGTATTGCATATAATTTATTTCATTATATTTTATTTATCAATACTAACATTTTGGTTCTCTTGTAAGATGCTGGATATAATCAACGTAGAGGAGCTGATGGAGGCATGGATGAAGGGGCAAATCGAGACAATGAAGAAGATGATGCTCTGAATCTTGGCGAGGATTAAATTCATGTGTTGAATTTATTTTATATACTTGTTTCAAACAAAACTCTTTGTATATGTTCACTTGTAACTAATTAGAACTTGGCGAGGATTATACTGGGTTGTTAAATTTGTTTCACTATGTATTTTTTATGTGTATTTTATTTTTTATACATAGGTTATATAAATTATAAAACGAGAATTTTTTTTTTAATATTTATATTTCAAACAATTTTTTTTTTAAATTTACAATGGATTAGCAACGAATAATATTTGTCGCTAATATCCGTCGCCAATTTAGCGATGGATTAGGGATGAATATTTATTTATCTCAAAAACTGAATCAACCGATATTTTGCGATGGAATGTAATTCATCTTTAAATTGACAATGAATATTAGAGACAGATACATATTCGTCGTTAAATTTTAGCGACAGATATGTATCTGTCGCAAAACCAAATCAGTCCTTATTTAACGATGGATTAGCAACGAATCATGACATTCACTAATCTGTCGTGAATTAGTGATGAAAGTAGCAACAGATTAGTTCTGTCGCTAATTAGTGACCAAGAAATTACGACGAACGCTATCTATCGTTACGTCGTCGCCAAACAGTTCAACGATGAAATTGTGATGGATTAACATCGGATAGCGTTCATCGCTAATCTACATAATTCTTGTAGTGTATATATTTAATCCTTTTTCTTTCTCTAAACCTGATGAGAGAGATTGAATCTCTTTCTGACTTATGGAGAATCTGAAGAGAGAGGGTCTTTATGTAAGGTTTGGGGACCATAACCTAATGTATTTAGGAATCTGTCTCAACTCAACCCATTATAGAGTTTCAGGCAGGACAGGTCTCTCCACATAGTATTTCATAACATTTGAGATACCACAGGGTTCATCCGATTTAGACCACCTGAATTGGGCCTGAACCTAAGACAGACTTACGATGTGTGGTTCAACGTATGTAGGCTCACACAATTTTCTAATATGTATCACTAACTGCAAGGTCCAAGCTGGGTGTACTACTTCTTAATGGGCAGGAGAGACCAAGTATACATGGCTGTCAGTTGTAGAGCCCAAGGCTTGATGGATGGCAATCATGTGTTTAATGCACAAATTTTGTGTCATGTGATTGCACCTGATCCGGACTCAAGAGAGACCTCTAGGGTTTTACCAACTTGAAGTCTGTCAATGTGTGGATTGGTGTCTGGGGCTTTTTCCTTTACTTAGCCTAAAAATAATAATAAATAATAATTTTCATCAAGCCAGTTTCTCGGATGACATTTTCTAAGAATTTAGTTTAAGGTCAATCGTTAAAAAAAAATTTTTGAAAACTCATTTTAAATAAGATCACTGAAATTAATTTTCGGATGACAATTTGTTTATAAAACGTTATATTTATTATTAAATTCTCCTCCTCCTCCTCATTATCATCTTTAAACATCTTTCTTATTAATGTCAGTATTGACATTAATTGATTAATCATCATGAAGAACAAAAGCGCCATCATCAGCATGAATGCTTTCATGACCATATTGATCATCAAAAGTATCAATCATCATCATATGATCATCTACATGATCACTATGTTGATGGTGGTGACAACGATGATCCATTATCATTCCTCGTCACCACCATTATAATGCATTCAAGAATGCTTCTACCAGCCCATCATCATCCCATTATTGTTAGTCCTGACGATGACCACCATCACCATTGTCCTTATTCATAATTAACAAGACCTTTACCCATGTTTATTGTCATGACATTATCATCGTCGATCTTAAGAGTTCAACGGCTGTCATGTGGGCATAAATGTGAGCCCTGCTTGCTTGAACAATCAATTGTGGGAGCGATGCCAAGATCACAAGGATCGATGATTTTAGCATATGACCTGTTTGGTTTCCTTTTTTTATTTATATATTATATTTGGCAACGAAATATTATATTTTTCTTTGATAGCTAGTTTTAAAAGGTTTTTTTGGCAAATTGGTCCCCACCTTATCAGCCATTTGCAAATAGGTACCTGCCTTTTTTGCGGTTATTACAAAGTAGTCTCTCTCTCAACATCTATTAGGTTAATCATGGTCAAATGCTGACCATGGTTAACTTTTCACTAACCATGGCCCCTCTCTCTTTGGCTTTCACCCCCAGCTGACCATTGCTGTTATATGGTAAAACTGTTAATTTTTCAACCCTTAAGTTGTTAACCTTAAGGACATTTTTTTTATTAGATTTTGTCTCCTATATCTCATGAGTAGTGCATAGGATGCTCATGAGTATGTACATTTTTCATAGGCATCAATAGGTATGTGCGAGACCCACTCTTCTCATTTGCCTTACTGCTCAACCTTGCACTCTTGTGAGGGGCTAGACGAGTACATATCGTGCCACATCAATTTCTCTTAACTAGAAAGGTTCACTAGTGATTGATTTAAGCTGAAGTTCAAAAGGTCTTTTTCATCATAGTGAGGGGTTTCCTACAAGGTGTATGTTATGTTTTGTGGGGCTCGAAGGTACCAAAATGCAATATAACTCTCGTTCGGTACATTTCTGAAACTCGATGCTCACTCTAATGTCTATGATGCTTATTCGGATGCGTAGCTGGTTATATCGATCATCGACTACTCGTGCGCTCATCAAAGAAATGTGACATACCCATCTCTCATCGGCTTGAACTCGCTTCGTGCTGACAACTAGCATTGCCCCGCTTTATCAATTCGTTCAACTTTATTGCTTCTTATATTTCGATATGCTAAGTGTGCATGAGATATACATGATTTTGAACTCACTTCCACTAAGCTTACATAGCTCTTCGCTTAAGTCAAGTTACGTGCCGCACGACCCAAATAATCGGTCAATTTTTCTTTTCGCACGAGTCAAAAAGATGTGGACAAAAAGGTCATGATAATTGGGATTAGATCTTTTTTTTTATTAGATTTGACCTTTGGATTTATATAAAAATCACTTTTTTTTTATTAAAATAAAATAAAAGCAACTTGATTGGTATGATCCACGGATTACATCGATCTTAAAGTGGCACAAAATCTGGTAAGAACCAAGAGTCCATGTTCGATATAGTAAGATCTAACATTTATTTGCAAAAGGTTAATCAAAAGGCTGGGACCAATTTGCAAAAATACCCTCTCTAAAAGTACCCTCACAAAATTTTCTAGTGCTTGGAAAAGCAATAAACTTTTCTCAAAGCCGTCAATTTTTTTCTTTTTAATTTCATCACTATGTTACAGACAATTTTTTTCTTTTTAATTTCATCACAACTAAAGTCTAAACTAAGAGGTCCGAGCCTAACTTGAGAAGTGATGATATTTGATATTGCTAAATTACCAGTCTTCATAAATAGAAACAGTTACAGTTCTATCTCTTTGTTCCAAACTCATTCTGTTAATTTTTGGCTCCTCCATCTTCTCTATGCATGACAAGATCTTAACATCCAATCAAACCCTACTGATGTGCGAGTGTGTCCACAGTTTTAAGGCTAGCTGGGGTTAGTCGGACCCCGCCAGTTATTATTCAACATACTACTAGGTTTTGAACCTGGAACGTCCCATCACAAGGAGAGGTGCACTCGCAGCTCCTACCAACCATGCGGAGCACCCCTTGGTGTGCTCTCTTATCCCAAGTTTTACCTCACAGAGAGGTGGGCCCATTAAGTGACCCAGTTTTTTTGTGTGGGGTTCTTGGTAACGAACAAGATGCTCATTTCCCCAATGGGGCCTCCGTTTGTTTGGTAGGAGCTGTTAGTGTGCGTCACCATGTGTTGAAAAGTTGCAAGTTCAAAACACAATGGTATGTTGACTAACCCAGCTTGCCATTAAAAAAAATGAATTGTATAACTGGTAGGGGTCTGCCTAACCCCAGCTTTCCTTTAAAAAAAAAAATCCCACTTTTTTCATGAACATGAGAATCAAAAGTAAGCACCCAAAGTTTCAAAATATTCTAGAAAAGAGAGTTTGGTAATCACGAAATTTCATAATAATTGTTTGATAATTAAAGAAAGGTAACTAATTGATCCGATATTTAGAAAAGCCCCCCAACTTTTACATTATCACATCGACAGACTACTTTTTATCTAAATGCATCTCAAACTCACTTGGTGGGTAAGTGACAATTTTATGCATTTTAACGAAATAACTCATTTTTTATGCCAAAATTACTAAAAAAACCAACCACGGCAGAATTTCAGTCGCTTTGTTTGACTAAACAAACCTCGGCGGAACGGTTCTAGGACCAAGCGTGAATAAATTATAAAAAGCAGCCGGCTAAAAGTAATAACTGTTATGTTAAGTAGATTTTATTAAATAGCTAACAAGTTACGCATCGTTTTGTAATTTAAATTCATTTTTAAAAAAGTACCGTTAACTAAAGTCCGTCTACGGTGAACGACAGCACA